>NW_015636193.1:124699-146875 GCF_001515625.1 Sinocyclocheilus rhinocerous
GCGCTTCAGCTTCCACTCTCCGCACAAACGATTGGATATGCACCTAATAGCGCACATTTATATAGGTTAAATGTTTAAACTAACATTGTGATATGCTTTAAGTATTTTATATCTATAGATTTTATTTTCGGCAAGCCGTAATTACAACATCGTATGACATTGTCTCATATGATGCTCATAAGTTTCTTCACTTTGCGTTAGTATCTAACACTAAATCAGTAAAAGAATAAAAATTGCACTATGAAAGATCTCCATGATTAGCCTGTTTTTGCACTTCCCGTTTTTCCCTGCTTGAGAATTTCTGTCCAATGAATGATGACCTTGGCACACGTGTGGTTTTGTTTACAATTTCTTGTTCACTTGCAAAAAAAGGCAGTGTGAAAGCGAACTGCACCAAACAAAAAAAAAAATCAACATTGTATTTGGTTCGGACCAAAGCAAGTGAACTAGCGGACTTTCCTGGTGTGAATACACCCTTACATACATGTGTTGTTCAAAAAGTACATGAAACCAATTCAAATCCATCCACCCATAAAGAAAACACCATGATACCAGCTAAACTTTACTGCGCAGAGTCCTCAAGGTAAGACATTCAAATCACTCTTTAAAGTTTAAATTCAAATGCATCTGCAGACGGGAGTGGAGGTAACACCGTGCTGCCTACCACTCAGCATGTGACAGTATTCAGAGGGGAACAACTTTTCAAGTCATTCAAGTATTATTCCTTATCAGGAAGCTAAATCATCATTTCTCACAACCACCCAGAGTGCCTGCTGAACAACAGAAGCATTTCAATGTGTGTGCGTGTCCCAGTAGACCCTGAACACACTTGCTACGTCTCTAGTGTATATGGCCTGCTGGAAGACTCGATGGGGAACAGGACACACACAACTGTTTCGTCTTTCTGCCTCTATTGTCTGGCTGAGTTAGTTTGCCTGATTTAAACTTTTTCTTTTTGTGCACCTTGAACTAAGTCCTGTTAAAAAAGGGGGGGGGGGCTGTTGCTATGGTAACAGATGATTTCTCTTCTCTGAGAGTTTTCTGGTAAGAGGTGTAATTCTTTACGCTCAGCTTCACCTGACTAAAGTGAAACAGTTTATCAGGAGCTAAAAATACCGCATGCAGCCATTAAAAACATTTATTCAGTGAAACAAAGCAGATGGCTGAAATAAAAGTGTCACATATGGATAAAAACACCACATGCACACGCTTACACACAATCACTCTATATGATCTTAAGGTCCTGACAGTCGCATGCTATATTTTATGGTCCACTTAGCAGGCAGCAAACAAAGGGTTCAAAGTTCTGGCTCCAGAAAAGAACAGAGTACACAATTGCTTGCAATGGCACTATGGGAGATTAAGAATTCCCTTTGAACTGGATAGTTCTCTAAACTGCAAATGCATCATTTCCTGCTGCCCATGCATGCATAAACCACAGTTTCATATCCCTCATTATATAATAAACACACCAAACACAACGAGAGGCCGCTCTGCTGCATGAAGCGACTCCCTTGTGCCTTTCTTTTACTTCCTATCATTTCTCACAAAATTCCAGCATCCTAGTTGTCTTAAAAAGTCAAGTGTAATGAGCCTAAGACAATGGGGGGTAGGGATGGGTACCGAAACCCGGTATTTAATCGATCCCGGGGCTAAATTATGAAAGACCGGAGTATCGATAAGCTCTGACGTTAACGGTTCTGCTATCGGTACTGGAGAAATTAATAAAACACACATACATTTATTATTGCTATATATACATTATCTTGCAAATTCTATCTCACCAGAGTCGCCAGCTGTTTTTCAAACATTTGTCTATGATGCATTTTTGCTATTCGCAATTCAGAAGCGAGATCGCGCCCACGCGGAGGAGCTTCAGCACACGCAACATGAAAGCCCTGTTTAATTATGATAGAAGAAAGAACTAAACATTCAAACATCTGCTTACACTTTAGGCCTATGGCAGTTTTATTAAGCTAATTTTATTTTTTTTATTTCGATTTTGGCTTCTAAGGATTATACAAAAGAAGACATGAGGTAAAGCTATTAAAAACTAGCTGCGTTTTGTTTCGTAACTTCTTTCCCTTCACAGCGGTGCGCATTCGCTCCTCCCTAAAACCCAAACTTAACGTCTCGCGTGTCACGTGACCGAGTGTAATCGCAGCCTCTGCGATTGAAAAATCGCGTTCTCATATCGTGATATTATCGCAAATGCAATTAATCGTTCAGCCCTAATATATATATAAAACAAAAAGTACTGATAAGAATACCGTTAAAGTACCGAATCGATAAGCAGTATCGGTAAGAGTAGTAATACCGTTAAAACCTTAACGATACCCATCCCTAATGGGAGGTGAACCTGTTAGAAGCTAGCACATGTTCACAAACACGATAATTAATATGGGAATCTCTAGCAGGGTCAGCCGCTGAACTGTGCCCTTGGCGATTGAGCGGACTGATTGATCAATTATTCAGTGGTGAGCAGCATGTATTTAAATCATGACAAATCCAAACGGGGGCAAAAGACACAATTTCATGTGAATTGGAGTCTGACAATCTTTTAAACCTAAATTTCACACATCTTGACAGAGTTGAGAAAAGCTCTGAATCTGATATCACACATTCAGAGATGGGTTGTCAGAAACAATCAAATATGAGAAAAGCCTTCATTACCATGTCAAATGACAACTCCTGAACATATTACATAGGAAAAATGACTATTAAAATTCAACTCTATCCTACAGTGATACCTAAAACACAGCACAGAGGACCATAAAGTTACAGCTGATATGAGTGTTTTTTTTTTATTCTGGTAAAAAACTCTCTAAACTATGTTAAAAAAAAAATTGCTTCATATCAAGATGGACATCACGGAAAGTAATGATAACTCTCAGTCAGATGCTGATTCAGTAGCTAATCAGTGATCTAGCAAGTTCATTTAGCAAAGGATTCATCAAACTGATTTTAATTGGTATTGAGGAAACAATTTGGTAATCATAACTGTTAACAATTTGGTAAATCAATTAAGGGTGCACTGACATCATAAATATACTGATATTCAGACAATTATTTTCATGTTATGGCTGATTATTAGTGTTATTTAATTAGTGTGCATGTTAGATGATGACAAATGTAATTTAAATGTACAAATAGGGGAGATTCACGCAATTAATTGACAGATTAAAAAAGTTTCTATGGTACAGATATATTGGCAATTTCTATTTAAATCACAGTTCAGACTGCTAAACCATAATCTGGGCAAATATAATTCTGTTTGCTTTGGTGCTAGAGATTCAGCAACAAAAGAGCCATGGAGGAAACACTGCTTTTTCCTATGTCAGTTCCAATGTGCTTGAGACAACTATAAGTTTAGTTTTCCTCCAAAAAGTGTAAACACTGGCACTTTTAAAACATTACTCTGGCTCAACCAGAAAACAGCTTGGTACTTGTGTGAAACATCAATTTATAATTTAAAACCTTATTCACTAAGAGCTTGAGCAAGATCTGTTTTACTAACTACAGAGGAAACAGTAAAGACAGCTGAGTTAAAACTGTGTTAATATGTGTCAGGTCTACCATATGCATTTTCCATTAGAGAATAACAGTAATTCTTTCTCTGTTCAGAGTCACAGTACACATCTTGGGTCGTAAAATATGTAGTTGTTTTGTTTGTGACAAGAAGATGATATCTGTTTCAATTTAAGAGAATAAATCTTGTGTAGAGGGACAGACACAACATTGATCTTAGAAAAGTTTAAATAAAGAGTGATTGATGACTTCTAACTGGACGCGTCACTAATCATGTATACAGTGCCAGCAACACAGACGGTGTGTGTGTGTGGAATTACCACTACTCCAAACTGCTCCGGTTCAGAGAGGTTGGCATATTCGCTCTTGTACTTGACCAGTGCGTTCAGCTGCTCCTGATCAGGCAGGTACTTCACGAGATTCTGGGGGGGAGAACAAAACAAAGAACTTGTGTTACAAAGAATGTGTGCTACATTCATTCAATTAGCAGTTCAACTTTAACCTGCGATCTAATTGTTGCTGGTTTAGTTAGTGTCTAGCAATTTAGTGGAGATCCTCATCTAAATCGACTCTCTGGTGTTTAATGACACACTAGACTAATTGAAGGCATGATATATCACCCTGGAGAACTCCGAGGTTAAGCATCTTGCTCAAGACCAAAACGACACTTGAGCAGACCTGTGATCTCAGTAACCCTATTGGGATTCATACAGTTTAATTAATTTTATTAAAAAAAATAAAAATAAATAGAAATGCTAGCATTTAGTTTGCAATAAGCGTATTTTGATTCAGATTATTTTATTTATTTAAAAACAGTTTATTTAAAAACATTACTAGCAGTTTTGTAATAACTATATTGCAATATATACCATTATCTCATTTTATTAAAATAATAGAAATGCTATCATTTGTTAGATATTTTTAATGATATTTACAGTTTTTATTTATTTACTTTGATTAAAAATAGCAATACTAGCATTTAGCTTGCAGTTCATACAGTTTATTTTATTTTTTAAAAATAATAATAATGCTAGCACTTGTTTTGCTAGCACTTCTATTTCTTGTCTGGACGAGTTGATGCTAGTTGCTGAAAGTCAGAGCCAGTCTGCAGATTTTAATTTGACAAATTTCATAGAAAACTACATAGTGTTTGATGGTCACAGATGAACTGATTTTTTTAGATTCAGACTATGATTTCATCCAGTCAGTGATATCAAACATGATTGATATTTCGAGCTGATTTTAGAAACCATATTGTTTTCATTTGTCACGCATCTCCTAGCAACAAAGCATGTTTCTTTGTGAGTTTGCTGTGTTCGGAATGTCTTGAACGTCTGGTAGTGTGTCATCCTCAGTCGTTTAGTGTATGATGCCCAGTTTTTCCTCTGTTTACAAAATCACAAATGTATGATGTCTTGTTTTATAAAATCTGTTCAAATTTTAAAAGTTGTGTAGTGCATTTCAGCTATTATGATTTTGGCCAAATTCTAGAGTTATAGAACTGCACTTAAGATTACACATTGGAAGTCCACCGATGTTCTATTGTACTTTTCAAAGAAAGTTGTAAAAGAGTTGGGAAAGGAATTGACACCATTAGGCTAAAACAGTTTCACGGTTTTATCTAAAAGCACTGGTAGAATTGTGATGTTTCGTTATCCCATTCAAGTGTCTCTTTCCTCTTATCAGTTGTCAATCTCCACTAAATCTATCTTATAAAATGAAAAGACTAAAAATAAATAAATAAATGATCGTTTTAGCAGCAATTTAATCAGTTTCATGCATGCAATCATGTGAACATGTCTATCCACAGCGTGTGTTCTCTCAAACTCTCATGTACCCTTGTCACTCTCCACAAAATCATTAAATTGCAGATATATATGGATCTCCAGCAATTCTCATTTATTAACATATTGCGATCTTGTTATTTTTCCAAGTCGAATCTGTAACTCATAGGTATTGTCATAAAGTACTGCAATATAAATCCACTTTTAATTAACTGCTTATCTGTGGGATTTCAAACATGTTTTATTTGTAGAGTCAGAAAATAAAGCACCTGCTCTCGAGCCTCTGACTTCAGAAGGAAAAACTTAAAAGCTTCATATACCATATATATGAACTTGTCCAACTCATCTCCAAATGGCCACTTCATTAGTGCACATAGACATGAGCCTAGTAGACGGATGGCCACATTCATCTATGTCACCACCAAAACGAAATATAAAGCACAGATGCAGATGGCTATTTCTGTTGTTCCCATCTCAGTCATTTAGATAAACATGAGGCTGCTTTTAAGTGTTAAGCAGTATAAAATAACAAAGCTCTGTTATGGATCTAAAGTAGTGGATATTTTAAAACTATAATAGTGAATGAGAACCTGCTGTGCACTGAGCTACTGAAGAATACATAAAGCTGAGCCTGACATCAGTGCTGGATGATAAAAAGCAGGGGAAAATCAAAGGGAGAGAGAATGTTTAATGTATAAACACAAAAATGAAATATATGCATTTAAACCACGCAACAGTAGAAATGTGCTAACCATCAGATTCTGCTATGCTGCTGTGCAGTATTTCTATAATGCGATTTATAAAAATCAATAGTGTGTATTGACTCAGTCAGGTGCTTCTAGTGTAGATAGTTTCCTTGATTATAATGGCAGCAAATTAGTTCTGATGTGCACACTGCATGTGTCCGGTGTAAGCACTGTGTTACTTGTTGGTTGCTCAGCAACAAAGCACAATTACTGTAGAAGTGATGTGTGGTCAGTGGTCATTCACGCTATCACAGGTGTGCGAACATATGCTATTTTACATAGAATTCAAACTATCGCTACTTACTGATATGAGACTTATTTTAACTCAAGTATTGCATAGTGTGAAGCGGTTTAATTGCGCTGGTGCCAGGCTTTTTTAGCATGCGTCATTTGTTTGGTTTACATCCATGAAGTTCCAAAAAAATGAAGAAATAAAGAAGAGACAAGGAGAGTAAGTAAATTAAAACAAGAAATAAAAAACACTATATATATATATATATATATACACGTATATATATATATATACAAAGGGAGAAAACCTTTCATTTCTACCATTCACAGTATTCAGAATAAACGGTATTCAGAATACCTGGCCTGGTTACCAAGTATCAGTTATACTGTACAAGCAGCCCATTACATGTGTGTGCAATCCGTTAACCAGGCTGCTGAAAAATGCACCCTGAATTCCTCACATTTGAGGCAGTATTCTTTGAACATGGGCATGCTTGAAAGGTCATGAATGGTGATGAGAGGTGATGTTACCTGGATCATGGGCTCAGTCAGCTGATCCTCGTCCACCTCTAAAATAATTCTCCTGATCTCCTCGTAGGGCATACGGAATGACCCCAGGAAAATGGCTAAAGGTTTGAGAGAGAGAGAGAGAGAGAGAGAGAGAGAGAGAGTTTGCATCAAGATCTCCCTGCAGTAATTCATCAACAGGCCACACACGCTCTTTTGTTTTGTGTGCATGTTTGTGTCCACTGCATGGTGATAATATCTGATAAAAAAAAGAATGAATGAGCTTGATGTCTTCTGCATTTGAAACTTACTTCAACTAGTTGAGACGAGGGCCAGACGAGAACTTCAGCAGTATCAAGATAACATTCATATATCAAGACAGCAGGGTTTTCAGCTCTGCCTGCTTTTGTCACAAATACTCACAATTCCTGAGCTAAAATCCGATTTCAGAAGAACGGCAATAAAGGGAAGGTGAGAGAATGAGTTAGTGAATGACAGAAAAGGGTGAGGGACAGTGATCTGACTGCCGGGGTGTTCAGCTGGGACCGAAACATTACATTTCTCCCTTTCCCTTTTATTACAGAACTCTGCTTATTGCCACAGAGACACTCAGACAAATGAATTAGTGTAAATACATGCAAATGAAAGACAGATAAAGAGAAAAGGAAGAGAAGGGAAAAGCGGTTTAAAAGTTTAAAAAACAGGTGCAAAGAGAAGTGTGTGCGAAAGAGGAAGAGAGAGACAAGATATTGCATATAACAGCACAAGACAGGTGTTATTGTATACTTCAAGGTTCTGAGAAAGAAAGAGAAGTAAGGACATGAGGAAAAAAAGGACACCTGAAAACTTGTTTTGATCCGCATACCTTTCTATACAGAAAAAGCAGTATGGAAATAACTTTTTAATATTGTTTTCAAAACAAAAACAAAAATCATCAAAAATGAAAGAGAAAAGACAAGTCTAAAACATTACAGTATTTTTTCAGCTCATCTGCACTATGTTTGTCATTGTTGGTCGATGCCAGGGTTCCTCAATAGGCGGCCCACGCTAATTTCAAATAATGTGGCATGAATATTCAAACGCAGCATCAGAAAGCTACATTAACTTACGTCGTGTCTACACCGGATGCAAGCGGCGCGGCGCAATAAAATACAATAGAACTCCAAATCCACGAAAGTAAACTGCTGACTCATTCTATTTATAATGTACTGACACAACGTTCAAATGATTTGCAATGCTTTGTCGCATCCAGTGTAGATTCAATGTGACAGCAAAAACATGGCGAGTGTGTAGAAAGAAAAGTGGACAAGGAAAAGAAGATTCAAATGTGAATGGACTGAACAGTTTTGAGTGAGTGACTGACTGATATCTTTGTTATGGAATACACGTGTTGGTTCGCAGTGAGTTCACTGTTTTAACGTACAAGTTTGCTTTAATTTATTTTCAAGATCTGAGGTAAAATATATATTGTTGCTTTCACTATGGCTATAAAGAAAGCGCAAAATAATATTCAAACTCACATTAGACACTTTTAACATTGAATAAAGCACATAATCATTACCTGATATTATCACTGTCATATTTTGTATGTTGTTCCTGCCGCGAAGTCGCAGAAAATAAAAACCGTTCCTAAAATAGAATCCCATGTCGCTTATTGTCGCTGTCGCGGGTGGTTAGGACAAAAACTACAAGGGCATTCGAAGGTCGCATTCGGAGTGCCCTACTTGCTTTTCTGAAAGGAGACAGCCTCGATGACGTATGCAGCCTTCGAATGCGACCTCCGGAGGGCGCAGCCTTCTAAATGAGACACAGCTCTATATATATATATATATATAATCCCATATCGCTTATTGTCACGTGTCGCTGTCGTGGGTGGTTAGAACAAAAACGACATGGAAAAGATACTTTTTATCGCGTCGTGTCTGGTTGGGACACATGGTGTTACAGTTTGATCCCCCCAAAAAAATATAAGTAAAAAAATATTAATACTGACAAATCTAATAATTGAATCTGCAATTAGGGATAGTGGAGAGAAGAGATCCAGGCTGGAGATGAGCAGGAACAGTTGATTTGCATGGCAGACATGGCGATCCAGATTTTTTTGTTTGTTCATTTGTTATTAATATTAAACAGGCAAAGTTCTTCTGTATCTAAATGCAAAAATGTTCATAATTGTTCATAACAGACTAATGGGGAAAAAATCTGAATATTCATCTTGTGATTATTTTAACAAAAGCAACAATAATATAATAATTGTAATAATGATAATTATATATATATATATATATAATAGGTCAGTGGCCCTTGGCTTGGTATTGTTGGCAGAATTCGGCCCGCGGTGAAAACTAATTGATGAACCCTGGTCTATGCGCATGGGTCACATCGGTGTTATTGGATCTTGCTATATTTTGTGTGTATCTCATGCCATGACTGTTACATTTTTTAGACAGAAGTGCAAGTTTGTTGACCCCCTTTAACCTAGCTAAAGTTTAAAATAAAAAAAATTAACTAAAACAACAAAATCAAACAAAACAAAACTTTGCAATAAATAAATAAACAAATAAATAAATAAAACAAAAAACCTTGTTTACCAAACCAAATAAAACAAAATTAAGTAAAATAACATTAAACAAAAACAAAAATCTAAATGGTGTGGGAAAAGATTACGGGATAATACTTACAGAGGTTCTGTGCTATCTTCGGGTCCAGCACTTTCAGTTCTTTGACCCTCTTTTTGATGGATTTCTTCCCCTCCAGGTCCTCATCTTCTCGTCGAGCTGAAAATCATCATCATCACAATTTATTATCACACCCAAGTACATGCATGCAGAAAACCATGTCCAAAAACACCAGTTTGAACGAGCAAAGAACTGACACAGAGTATGAAGCATTCTATTGGACTACAGCAGTGGGAACACATTAGTCCTTGCTTAATTTTTCACCATCACTGTCAATCACATGTGAGAAAGAAACTAGCATTTCATCTTAAACACCACTGAACAGAAAACACTGAATAATTAAAGAGCAAAGCCTTAAGGAAAATGCATTTAATAAGGACCCGCGGGTTCTGTGATATGTTGACCTCTTGGGGTCAGATGATGAGCAGGATGGCATTGTGTAAACATGTTTGTCTGTTGATGAGAGAGGAGGAGAGTGATGTAATGTGTGCTGAATGGAAAATAGTAGACTTTCAAGCACCCATAATTACAGTGGACCAGTAGTGCACAACAACAAAATCAGCACAACACAATAAAATTGGCACAACACAATGGAAACAAGTCACAACACAATGAAATTAGCACAACAAAACAGAAACAAGCCGCAACACAATGGACAGTAAACAGTAAAATGTCCAAAATTTGGATTTCGTTAGATCATTACCTCTGGTATAATATAGCTTATACTTATAGCTTTAACACATCTTCTATAGTGGTCAAGAAAGAGAGCGGGAGTATTTCCGTTGTGTTGTCTTTTCTATTGTGCTGTGGCTTGATTCCGCGTTGTTGTTAACTTGTATTTGCTTTTTTGATTGTCATTGTGTTGTGCACTACTGGTCCACCGTACATAATGCTCAAGAAATGCAGGGCTCCAGACTCATTCTTCCCACTGGTCGCTCTTTTGCGACTAACTTTCTCAGTTGGTGATTTGGCATTTTTGTAAAAGTTACTTAAATATCTTAATTTAACTAAGGCCTAGTCCTGGCTTAAGGTAAGCCCCGTTTGTGAAACCGGGCCGGTGTATCTTAAATATAAACTTGTCTATGATGCCCAAAAATGCTGTCTAAGTACGTAGATTCAACTTGAACATGTCTATGGTGCGAAAAAATGCGCTCTAGGTAGGTAGTTTCAATTGAACTCGTCAATGACGCCCAAAAAAAGCTTTCTAGGTAGGTAGCTTCAGTTTGGACATGTCTATGATGCTTAAAACACTGTCTAGGTAGCTTTAATTTAAATTTGTTTATGATGACCTAAAACGTTAAGTAGGCAGAATTCACTTGAACTTGATTTCAATGTCCAAAAATCCTGTCCAGGTAGGTAGTTTCAATTTGAACATGTCCAAAAAATACTGTCTAGGTAGCTCATTAGGTTTTGAGGCAGAGTCAATGAGTGTGTAATGGTCATGCTGAGAGAGTAAGGGGATTGGTCTTTTGCAAGACAGCTGTGAAGAATGAGATTAGAGCCACAGAGCTGTGATGACTGTAGTAAATGGGGTCACACTCTCTCTGTCCTGTGCACACACACACCGTTTCAACTGTATGCATTTAGCTTGCTTTGCATGGAGATTTTAGGAAGGGAGCTAAATATTTTTGATATTATCTTTTGAGAGATTATCTCTCTCTTTCGTGTGGCTTTTAAACAAATAAAACTGAAGGCAATGCAGAGGTCACTGACTAACAGGTTAAACAGCTCCCTCTTCAGATCTCAGAAGAGAGATAATGAGAGATGGAGAAAAAAAAAGAGAAAAGAGATGAGGAGAGGAGCAGATGGAAAGCAGGGGGTTTCAATACAAGTTTAATTATTTAAAACACCAGATTAAGAGAAGTAAACACAGGGCTCCGGAGAGAAGTGCATAATTGTCTTGTGCACTAATTAACATGGCTGTCTGGATACAGAGTCGAAAAACACAGGAACAGGGTTAATCTACGGGAAAAAAACCCTATTCACACAAACAGCTAACCCAGATGCATAGCTATACCATAACAGCATGAGCCTGCCTTATACACTCACACATAGAGATGGCAGTGACTACACAATATCCTACAAGCTCCACACAGGTTATACAGTCACTAGCTGTGTTCCAACCTAGTGAGCTGCCTACTGTACCTACTGTAGACTGCACTGCATAGCACCATAGGCGCACCGACGACAGGCCAGAAGTGACACCTTTTGGTCAATCTAAGGCAACAGTACATGTATTATCAGAAAAGACAATTCCAGAATGTTCAGAAAGTTTGAGGTTGGTAAGATTTTGGAAAATAAGTTTTTTGAAAAAAAAAAAGAAAAAGTATTTTATGCTCACCAAGACTGCAGCTGTTTGATCAAAAATACAGAAAAAACTGTAATATTGTGAAATATTATTACCATTTTCCAAATTTGATATTTGATATAAAATGTAATTTATTCCTGTGATGGTAAAGCTGAATTTTCAGCATCATTACTCCAGTCTTCAGTGTCACATGATCCTTCAGAAATCATTCTAACATGCTGATTTGATGATCATTATCAACGTTAAAAACAGTTGTACTGCTTTTATCGAAATTGTGATTAATAAAAAGTTAAAAAGAAAGACTATCTTTACTGTCACTTATTCAGTTTCTTACTGAATAATAGTGGTAATTTCTTTAAAAAAAAAAATTTTTTTAAATCTTACTGACCCCAAATGGTAATGTGTATATATGAGATGGTCCCATTTAAGTTAGGATGCCATCTTAGAAGGTAGTTTGTCTATGTAGGGAAGCAGACAGCAAGGCAGCTCACTAGGTTTCAGAGCCCCATTGAGCATGGCTGATCAAAGATTTTATTGATTGTCTCTGGTTGCTTTTTTCTTAAACACCCAATGGGTGGAGTCATCATGAGGGAGGGGCCACATGCAGAGAAACTCACTCCCCACACACACACACTTACTGTAATTGAGTGGCTCTTCCACAGGTTCACTCTCCTCAGACACTTTAGTGAGCGGAGAGAGAATGGAGAAGATAGAAACAGAACAAGAATACAAATAACAGAATCAGAGACAGCAGCCAACAGAAAGAGACAGTGAGAGCCAGAAAAACAAAAGAAAATGAGACAGGAACAGAAAAATGAGCCTGAAGACCAAGAGAAAGTAGAGACGTGATTTCTCATTAAATTCCACAATTAATTGTTAATTATGCTAAAACTGTGGAGCGGACAAATTTGATTTGGTGAATTGTGGGATGGCTAAAACTTGACAAAGTAAAACACTAAAGAACTAATTGTAATAAGTTGGCAAGACGGAGGAAGATCATTAAAGATTCATGTTCTCTGTGTAACTGGAACAAATTGGCTGATATATCCTGTACATCACATGCAGATCTCCAAGATCAACTCAAACACTGACAGATGAAGCACATGAAATGCATGACAATATGCTCTTTTCCGATCGTTTCAGCCCTGTGATGTACAGATATAGGGTTCAGTGAATGTGATCAAGTGTGTCCATAAATCTATAGATTCAGCTACACCAAAGTGAACTATATATTGCCTCACTTACAAGCACAGCTGATTAATATTAAACAGACAAATACATCTTGATGTAGACAAAGAACAGCGCTTTAAAGGTCTTTCAGACAGGTCATTTTTCACATGCCATGTACTACACTGTCATCATATTAAAGGGCAAATTAAAGGCCAAGCAAAAGTCACTAAACATCCTTAAAAGCTCTTTGAAAGAGCACATGGATTTGTAGTTTGCCTGGTGAGCGAAGTTGGAGCGAGAATGCCAATGTTGCAGATCTAAGCCAATTCTGTGATTCCTGCCACTTACTTGTAGTGGGAAGTCATTAACCTAATCAATTAACATTTAGATCGCTAATGAAAGGGCAACTGACATTAACTGGTCTAACTTGGTGTCTCCAAATGTCACAAGGACTATATATATCTAATGAAGAACAGGCAGTGATGCAGATGAGAGGGTCAATCATGAAGCATCTCATATACAAAAAGAGGCTGTGTGCTAAACAGCATACTAGCATACTACCCCTGGAGTATAGAGCATGACTACTGTGCATACTACAAAGTTTCTTCATGCACAAAATACCTCTATGAACTACTTAACTTACCAAGATGTGCCAGGTATAACAGAGTATACAGTGGTATCCCACAATGCAATGCGTTAAACCTTCCATGTCCAGTGTGATGAAAAGTAACCCAATCCACGGTACTTAATTTCTTGACTAATATAATCAGACATCTAAAGAGTTTTAAAATAAATAAATAAATGTATAATTTATTAATTTACAAACACTTTCTTGATTAATAGGTTCAGACTACTAATACTTCTAAAGATAAACATTTTCTTAATATGTTTCGACAACTAAGATTTTTATTTTAAAATAAATACAAAATGTATTTTTCTTTTATATATTTACAAATTGTTTAAAAAAAAATTATAACTGTGCTATCCCATAATGCAATACTTTAAATTGACCAACAATGCGTTAAATTTGTCTTCTTGACTAATATATTTTTCTTTTATATACAGCTATTCCTGTAGCTCAAACAGCAAAGAGTGGTGTTAGCAACGACAAGGTTGTGGGTTCAATTCCAGAGAATGCATAGATAAAAAATGTATTCTTTTAAGTCACTTTGGATAAAATCTTTTGGCCAGTGCACAAATCTAAAAGTAAAAATTTTATATATTAGTTCACAAATTATTTCAATATGTTAAGAAAAAAAAAGTCATTACTGAGTGAAATAACCATACAACAATGAAGGTTACAACTGATGAAATGTACTGTATATTATTGTGCACTGTTCCACAATATAGACATTATTTAGTATATACTGTTCAGTATGCAGTAAGCAGTGCTCTCTTGAACGTTTGGTGTGGTTGGGTTTGGGAAATTGACCTCCTAGACAAACTACCCTCCCTCCTTCCCTCACCAAATCAGGCACACAATAGCCTTCTCAATAAATAGCATAACAATCTGCTTTCAGACAGAAGAGAAGAAGAATGGGACTGATGATTATCTAGAAAAATTACATTTTATCATCTTCCCCACCCCCAAAATCTTCCTCTCTCGCTGTATGTCTCTCAGAGTTGTTTTAAAGAGAATGGGAGATGAAATAAACAGGGATTGAAAGGGAATGAGGGATGGGCTGTCGGGCCCATGAGACAGCCTCCAGTATTCCAGCCCGTCTGATCAAGGGCTGCTTAATCATACCACAACATTACTGCAATGTTACTGCAGCGTCAATACTGTGATGCCAAGCTAAAGCACTCATTTTACCCACATCAATCTTTGTCTCACAGTCAGCATACGGAGGAAAACATTAGTAATCAGACCAACAAACTTAGACGCACACAGAAAAATAACTATAAAAGTAGGCACGGGTGCCTCAGTGTGTTAAGTTCTGATATGCAAGTCACTTTAGACAAAAGCATCTGCAAAACAACAAAGCAAGCATGCACTTTGAAATAACAAATGAGAAACTTTAGTAACAGTTGCTGGCTCTGTGAATCGCATGAATGCTCAGCACATGTCTCTCTGGCATTTTCAAGAATACGCACTAAAGCCCACATTAAAAAGAGATTAAACCATCTGTGGAAATGAAATGAGGAGACATGCAATGATTATCATGATAAAGTGCATATTTATGATTGGTGATTTGGTGCCAGAGCTGGCAGACCCGATTGTGTGCGTTTCCAATAATGCTGCAGTATTTGTAGAGATTTGTACGGGTAATAAGACGGGCCGCAGGGAGACAGTCATCAAAAGACCTGGCAATAGAAAAGGCCTGTAATGTTACAGAAAACCCAACATTAATTAAACACTCTCCTCCTCCTTTATCCATCTCAATCTCACTCGGATTCTTTGTGCACTATCCACCCATCTCCACCTGTCATCCATGGGTTTCTGTTTCTCCTTACACTATCCTGCCTTCTCTCTTTTCATTTGCTTGCTCTGTCCACCCCAGGCAGACTTCTCTCCGTTCTTGTTTGGCAAGTTTAAAGTTTAGCTGTGAAACAGGATATGCAGTTTGTGGTCTGAATTAGGAGAGACTTGGGATACCAGACAGAAGACAGACAGAGTGAGAAAAACCTTCAAATGCTGAAAGCTGTCAAAATAAACTTCAGTCTACAGGGGGGAAAAAACATCAGGTCAAACACACATCCAAAAACCATATGCATATGCAAAACAGAGTTCAGAAATATTTGTTTGTTAAATTTCCCTGTTTTTGAATCTTTTTTCCCCTTCTTGTTTCTACAACAGCACTTCAAGTGCATCTCTACACATTTCTGTACACTTCAACAGAGGGTCTGCGGTAGTACCGCAGGGGTCCACCAATTATTGATTGATCTCAAACTATTTTTTTTAAACAAAAATAAAACATTAACCAAAGCTAAAGGTCAGCTATGTGTCATTCAACTATGTCATTTATTTAAAAAAATAAAAAAACTAATTTAAATTAAATAAAATGAAATGAGGAGACATGCAATGATTATCATGATAAAGTGCATATTTATGATTGGTGATTTGGTGCCAGAGCTGGCAGACCCGATTGTGTGCGTTTCCAATAATGCTGCAGTATTTGTAGAGATTTGTACGGGTAATAAGACGGGCCGCAGGGAGACAGTCATCAAAGGACCTGGCAATAGAAAAGGCCTGTAATGTTACAGAAAACCCAACATTAATTAAACACTCTCCTCCTCCTTTATCCATCTCAATCTCACTCGGATTCTTTGTGCACTATCCACCCATCTCCACCTGTCATCCATGGGTTTCTGTTTCTCCTTACACTATCCTGCCTTCTCTCTTTTCATTTGCTTGCTCTGTCCACCCCAGGCAGACTTCTCTCCGTTCTTGTTTGGCAAGTTTAAAGTTTAGCTGTGAAACAGGATATGCAGTTTGTGGTCTGAATTAGGAGAGACTTGGGATACCAGACAGAAGACAGACAGAGTGAGAAAAACCTTCAAATGCTGAAAGCTGTCAAAATAAACTTCAGTCTACAGGGGGGAAAAAACATCAGGTCAAACACACATCCAAAAACCATATGCATATGCAAAACAGAGTTCAGAAATATTTGTTTGTTAAATTTCCCTGTTTTTGAATCTTTTTTCCCCTTCTTGTTTCTACAACAGCACTTCAAGTGCATCTCTACACATTTCTGTACACTTCAACAGAGGGTCTGCGGTAGTACCGCAGGGGTCCACCAATTATTGATTGATCTCAAACTATTTTTTTTAAACAAAAATAAAACATTAACCAAAGCTAAAGGTCAGCTATGTGTCATTCAACTATGTCATTTATTTAAAAAAATAAAAAAACTAATTTAAATTAAATAAAAATTAAAATATAGTATGTTCTTCTACGCCTTCTCGTGAATAAGTTGAAGATGGTTTTGGAGTAAAAGCCTTACCATGGCAGAGTCCAATAAAAGCAAGTGTCACCTGCGAGAGCCCTGTGTTCACTCAAAGGACTAAAATTCTCTCTGCAGCGTTAATGCACATTCTACATGCAAAAAACACACACAAAGAGAGTGGGGGAAAAAAGGAAACATATCCTGTTTTTCCCCCTTTATTTCATTCTCTCCATCAGGGTGCAAGATAAGTGGATGAGAGGGAAAACAGGTCTATTATCAATTCTTCATTGCAAAAAGGGAAAGGACGAAGCGTGGATGAAAAATCATCTTTGCAAAATAAAGTCGTGGCTGCAAATGTATTTTAAACGAGCCGCTACATTACGCTGCTGATGTAAGAGCCTCACATAGCAAATTGTAAATAAATTGTGCTGCTTTTATTACGAGACTGCTGCAAACAGAGAAAGAGAGAGGGAAACAGAAAAGGATATTAGAAAATAGAAAATAAGGAAGGGGGAGGGGGACGGTGATGCTGAGCTTCAGCTTTTAAGACAGAGAAAGAGAAACTTTATTATGGTGTATGTGATCAGAAGTAGATAATTCACTGTCTAATCTCACTGTTTGCTTCCACACACACAAAAGAACACACATGTTCATCATTTATCACTCAACATCAACATCAATCTAAGCTCCATTACCCATGATCCTCTCTGACTAATCAACAGCTGGGTAAGACTCCTGCTAACCTCTTTGACCTCTACTCTATCATTTGCTTTGTGCACACACACACACAAAGGTGCACATAAACACCTCACACATCTCTGACGAAACTGTCCCCACCTACACAATGAAAAATGAAATGTAATTATCACAAATAAGTCTATACAGAAATTCACACTAAATTACTGGTGACCTGACAAAACGTACACAAAAATCGAACACAAATTATTCCTCCATGTCTACTAAAAACTAGGTTCTTTTCCCACATTTCAACCGGTTTCGTAGTACTACAGCTCTTTGTACAATATTTGCAACAAATGATCTTTCAATCTCTTCTTTACATGACCTCAACCGCTTTCAGCTGGAACGATCATTCTTCTCATCACTCGTTCATTTCTCTGTGATTACTAAAGCAAAAAGGCTTCCTTTAAACCTCACTCACTCTTTGATGTGACTGTCACTTAAGATGGACACTCATGATTGAAAACGCAACAGTTATAAAAAAAATTAAAGCAGCAATAGAACCACAGTGAAAAGGAAAGCAATTATTCTTGGACTGAAATGTACCATTATTCCGAAGTGAGGGATGAGCTTAAATATTTAATGAAACAAAAATGTGGTTAAAAGTTTAAAGAAACAAAAAAATAGAAAAACAAAGACGTCAAAAGTATATACACTACTATTCAATGGTTTTGGGTCAATAATATATTTTAATGATTTTTAAAAATGTCTCTTATGCTCACTAGGGCTGCATTTATTTGAAAAAAATTAAAACTGTAATATTGTGAGACATTATTACAATTGAAAATAACTTATATTTTATAACTTATAACTTATATTTTAATACATTATAAAATGCAGTTTATTCATATGATGGTAAAGCTCAATTTTCAGCATCATTACTCCAGTCTTCAGTGTTACACGATCCTTCAGAAATCATTCTAATATGCTGATTTGCTGCTCAAGAAACATTTATTATGATCAATGTTGAAAACGTTTGTGCTGTTTATTATTTTTGTGTAAACTTTCTCTCCCTCTCTCTCTCTCTCTCTATCCAGGATTTTTGATGAACAAAGTTTAAGTAGAAATCTTCTATAACATTATAAAAGTCTTTAATGTCACTTGTAATCAATTTAATGCTTCCTTGCTGAATAAATGTATTAAATTCATTAATTAAATTATTTAATTTGTTGTATTTTTGATAATCTAAATGCAGACTTGGTGAGCATAAGAGACTTCTTTCTAAAATATATTTTTTTAAATCTTACCAACCCCAAATTACAAACGGAAGTGTAATTTCTTTTTTCTTTTAGGGTAAAATTGTAACAGCAAAAACAGGCTCACAGCTGAAGCTGCACAGCACTCGTTATGAGGAAGTATGCAGACTGTAAACTGTATGGTTATGGCAGCCAAAATAAATATGCAAGCGGTGTGAAATAATAGTGGCCTAATAGTGGGAACACAGTTGGAGCCACATTTAGGAAGACAGTATGAGTGTGTTTGTGTAAGAGTGGGATCAGTACTGTATGTGTGTGGGTCTATTCTGTCTGTGAACGGACAGTGAGAATGGAGCATCCTGCTGCTATCACCCTGGGGTCCGACACAAAAGAGCCAAAGCAGATTAAAGGCTTTAGAGGTAATTCTGCCTGCTAATTTCAACACACACATCCAAACACAGCAAATGAATGTGAGCGTGTTGATAAAGCAAGTCCATTTTAAATTTCATAAATAACTCATGAAAGTGAGCATGTGTGAACGATCAAGAAAATGGGCTGAATCCCAGTGATATCTCTCTCTTACACACACACAAACAGATGAGATCATGCTAAAGGACATATTCTATCTGCAATACCCTATTATAATGTGAATAGCTCATAATGAGCTGTTATGTCAAATTTGTTGTGTCCTTTTCTTCTTGTTTCATCTCTCTGTACAAATCTCTCTGTACTATTTCCTGATATGCTATTTCTGGCTACTAAGCGGCATTGTCTCAGAAAAAAAAAAAAGTTAACTATAGTGTCACATCTAATGTGAGAGTGAGAAAAAAGGCTATAGAAAGAACTATGCCTCTAACACCTGCCTTTCAAGCTTATGCATTGTTTTCTTTCTCTGCAGCTCAGTTGCTCTCGTCATTTGTTTGGGATTCTTCCCTGTCTCTGTTAGTTAGACTCTGGCCTGTTATTATGTTACCTGATAGCAGCTCTCCTAATTGGATGCCAGTGATTACGTAACGGCTGATGGACTATGGCCAGAGGTAGTCATTTGGCTGCACTTTTCCTGGTGACCATCTTAGCGAGGTGTATCTAATGCTTCTGGGAGACACAGAAACACTGAAAGGTCTTTAGCTATGATCCCTCCTCTACAAAAAGCTGCAGGGAGACAGATCTAGAGGGCTGAAGAGACGATGAAAAATACAGAGAGAATGAGAGAGAACCTACATAACCTGAAAAATATAAGTAAACTTATTAGACAAACCAATGCTGTGTATACAATTTTTTGACCCTCTATAAAATCTGTGGAATATCTGTGGTTGGAATGGCCACTGCATTACATGTGGCAGAAACAATAACCAAAACACTGCATATTGCCCATCCCTAAAATTAAGATAAATATAATAAATTAACTTTTTGGATTGCGGCTGATTAAAATAATCAGCAAGCAAATGGCCAACATCAGGTCAAAGCCTCAGATGTCCAGCTATGTCTGCATGAGTGACTTTGAAACAAACCATTCTTCACAGGCAGAGATAAAATGCTTGAAGGGTTGTAGTCCAATCACTCAGGAGAGAGTTATGACAGCAGTGCTCACTCCAGGGGTTCTTAAGGACTTCATTACCCATTAGTCATCAGTGTGACGGCCCCTGAAGCAGCGGTGGTCTTGTGGAACGTTGTGGAACATGTTGACGGAGTGCTGAGAGAGTGTGTGGAAGTGTTTTAATCCCTGGCCACTCTGGTGGGCCGTCACTGCATCGACCAGGGCGTTAGTGTCTGACAGGCTGATTAATAAGGAAAGAATGTGAGGGGCCACACTGTCTTACAGCTACTCTGAGTTTCACACCCTGCTGTGATAAAACACGAGATCAAACTGCATTATTAAGGCGAGGATTGCAGGGGCGGTGCTGTCTGGGCACACAACTTTTTAATAGTTCAACTGCAAGAAGAGAAACACAAATTTGGTCAGTCTTAAGGCCCGTTCACACCAAGGACGATAACTATAAAGATAACGATAAAGATATAGTTCTAAAAATCGTTCTCAATATTAAAGAATAGCAGAGTCCACACCACAACTATAACGATAAAGACAAAGAGAAACGATATCGTTGGAATCACTTTCAACACGATTTTTCTCCAGCTGATGAACGATAAAAAATCGACAGCCAATCAGAATCCATCCTGCTGTAACGAGCTCAAGAATTTAAAGCGGCAACCGCGCGTGCCCTTAGAATAAACAGACGATATCGTTCGCTGGTATGCACGCTAATATCGTTTTCTTTATGGTTATCGTTCTTGGTGTGAACGGGGCTTTATACAAGTGAACACAACACTCAGCACCCGCCTACTTCCAACTCACTACTACGAATCTACATCCCCTCCAGAAGTCTGAGATCCGCTAGTGAGCGACGCCTCGTGGTACCATCACAGAGAGGCTCAAAATCACTTTCCAGAACATTCTCGTTCACCACTCCTGGCTGGTGGAACGATCTTCCCACCCCTATCTGGAATGCTGAATCCCTGACAATTTTCAAGCGACAGCTGAAAACTCATCTCTTTCGAAGCTACTTGACTTCATCATAAAAAATAAATAAATAAATAAAAAATTTAAAAAAATTCTCTCTCTATTTATTCCTTCTCTTTCTAGCTTGTACTTATTTGAACAATGTCTAAAAACTTGGTATTACAACCACTTCCTGTGTCTGTTTGCCTCTTTAAGAAGAATCGCTTTATGTATCCCCCAATTGTAAGTCGCTTTGGATAAAAGCGTCTGCTAAATGACTAAATGTAATGTAAATGTAAAAGACAACAAAATCAAAAGATACTCCAAATATCTAACATGCATCTCTTATATGTTGGCCATTTATATGTATATTCCACATGTATATTTATATTATTGTATGTATATTTTCTTTTAAAAATTTTAACATCAGCACACATGAAATCTGATCTCACATTAAACTCTGTCTTTCATCACAAATGCTTATGACTCCCTCTGAACTTGTAGCTCCTACATGATTTTTAATGAGACCAGACATGGAAAACAGTAAAAGTGGTAAGCCATCATAGTGACACCCACTGTTTGTTCAGGAAAATTATGGAAATATGAAATAGCTTGCAAACAAATACAGCAGAAGGTACAACTGAATTTGAGTAAGTATATATTTTTTTAACAATAAACCACAAATATAATAAATAATACAATATAAAATATAATATGAAATAGTGTTGTCACGGTACCAAAATTTCAGTATTCGGTACCAATACCAGTGAAAATCCATGGTTCTCGGTACCAATTTCGGTACCAAAGCAAAACACAAAAACATGCTAATTAAAAAATTTGACTATACTTTCATTTAATCCAAATTGTGTACATATTTAATTTTAAAGGGCTTTTGAAAACCTAGAG
>NW_015636193.1:148686-168263 GCF_001515625.1 Sinocyclocheilus rhinocerous
AAAAAAAAAACTTAAATATAATAGTATTAAATAATATACAAATTATAATACTTTACATTATAATATAATATAGTATAGTATAATATTATATTATATATAGTGTAAAAACCTTTAAAGTATTTATTATTTTATTTTATTTTATTACATTACATTACATTGAAAATTCCATCCAGTGGGTGAATTTATTTGTGTTTGCTGCAGTAACCTCGTACTTGATTTAATGGTGATCTGGAAAACAGAGGAAATGTATTTTGTTATGCATGTTGGATATTATGGTGGTTAGACGCCTGATTACTCTCACTGAAATGAAAGTACTCGCTTGATTTCAAGGTTGTAGGCCAACACCACTGGTTGAATCCTCTCGCAATTGTGGCACCAGCATGGATAGAGAGAGAGAGACATAAACAAATAATGCAGTGAGTGAAACTGCTCCAAGTGTGGCTCATTTCATTTTATACAACAGTCCTTTCTGGTCCTCAAATCTGATTGGCTGAGAGGAGTGCAATATTCTAGTAATAACTGCGCTCCAATCATTTCACCGCTTGTATCACTCTGCTTGTGCTATTTCACACGAGTAAATAATAAATAATACTGTTTTTGTCACAGAATGTAGTTAACAATTTTTTAGGTGAGAATGTACTTGTTTTGACTTCAAATATGCGGTTTGTTAATAAAGATAATGTCTATTTGCTTCAAAGTTTTCAGAGATGTGAGCTCCAGGGTGTCAGCGGCCATTCAGTGTCCATGAACCTGCCGAGAGCAGCCTTACCTTGGCCAGATCTTCTGGAATTTGCTGCTGGCTTTGATGTCTATTTAGTGGTTAAACATGAGATATATATGAGGTATATTAGTTTTGGGTAAATCTAACGGGCAGTCTTTGGTCTCAATCTATTATTTGTTCCAGATCCAATAGTTTTGGCTGAGGGCAAAATCTCATCACGTTATATTTTCTTTAACTTTAAAGTGCCCCTATTATGCCATTTCGAACATTGCCTTTCATGCAGTGTGTAATGTAGCTGTATATGAATGTAAACGATCTGCAAAGTGCATGATAAATAAAGTTATTGTCTCCCAAAAGTAAGAATCGACTCTGAACAGCCGAAACGAGTCGTCAGTAATTCGAATTACTGCCGAATACTTGACCCAGCCTCAAACACTGTAGCTTGTTCATGTGGTAAACATGTCGAGAAAACGCTGTGAAAGTAAATTTGTTTTATTTTCACTTCCGAATGATGAGGCTTGCAAAGAATCAGTGGTTAAAATTATTTTTTTTCCACAGCAGTACAACCCCAATCTTTTTTGTTTTCCTGTCATTTTATTGACGACAGCTTCTGTAATCTCTGGGAGTTCAACGCGGGATTCACAAAAAGCTTGCTCTTGAAAGATGGCTCAATACAGTTTATTTGGACCAGCTGGCCCTACTGAATTCATCTGTAAGTATGATTAATAATTGATGTTTATATTTTCTATTGAGTGTTCGAGTGTTTTTTGACCTTGCATGCATGTAAACCTATTGTAAGAGACTCCCAAAACAATATTAGGAACTTTAAAAATGGCATAATAGGGGATCTTTAATGATGTATATCAGAGCGCTGCCTTTGCACTTTTGACTGAATTGCCCAGCAACTGTTATGATGGCTGCTGTTGTTTATTAAATATTATTATTCAATAAATAATACATTATATAAATAATAGTAGTATTTAATAATAGTATTTAGTATTGGGAAACGTGTGTGTGTTCGTGATGGTAATAAGTTACATTGTTCCACCATTAGATGGCGACGAGACTGTTTTTATGAGTGAGTCCACAATAAAGACTTTTATATTGAAAGAGACGAAAACGCTGTTGTAAACAAGTAAGTTACTTTTACTGTCAACAACACCTTGTAAGATGCAGCCAACAAATGCACTGAGCAGCGCTGTCATCGGAAATCACCCTTAACAGATGAAAGGATAGTACGACAAAGATATCGCTTTCCTCAGCGGACATTCAAACTGATGTTTTATTCTGAATGCGACAATGAGCTGAAGAATGAATGTTGTATCAGGTGCAGGTAATCACACTCTCAGTCCATCTCTCTCTTATAATACTCTACATAATACAGTGAGCTTTTAATACAGTGATATAATAAGCTTTCAATCAAGCAACTAAACATTCCTTCATTACTAGTTCTAAAGTGATGTTTTCGAATTAGTAACGGAGGCTTGGGCTCAGCTGTTAAACTGTCAACTTGAGATTTTAATCTGTGGCAGAAGGAAATAGTTCCACACAAAAGAGGGTTTTACAGCCATATCACATGGCTACTTGTGTGATATTGCTCATATAGCCTGTGGCTGATGTACATAAACAGCAAGTCCATGAATATAATGTGGACTAAAAATGATTTTGGTCACTGAGAATGAAAATTAGGCCTCCATTCCCCTTCTCTCTTTAAAGGACACCAGTGTCATCTGGATGAGAGATCATGTCCTAGTTGCCTGACCTGAACAACACACATCTACACAATTAGCAGTGTTTGAAAAGAGCTGAGGCAGATGAGGCAGAGAGAAAGAGTGGCGTAAGCGAGGCTGAGTGGATGCCTCTAATAATGGGCTGTGCGTTTCTCCTCCATTAAGCCTGAGCTTCTCAATCGGAGGGCGTGGGGGACAGCAGCACAGTGTCCACTGAAGTGCTCATCAGTCTTCGGTGATCCAATTAACATGATAAGATATGCTGTACCAAAGGTAAACGCAACAACCGGGCAGAACAAAACCCTCTAATCACACCGCTGCACAAATGCTTGCTATCAGATCCCTGATAAACTTCTCCTACAAGGTATGATGGGGCAATTACAGTCACAACATTTGGCTAAATTAACAAATAATACAGAAGCAGCCATTGATTAGATTAAAATTACCATCTGCTAACAAAGAGACAGCACGATTGGCAGTAAATTGGAACACAGGATCAGCGCTCAGATATATAAATCCATCTATCTATCTATAATCAGCACATGTCCACACTCCACAGTTGGTGATGTGTGCAGGTGTGTATGGCAAACAAGGGAGCTGCTCTCGACAATCAAGGTTGGTGAGCACATCGGTGAGCACAAGCAGCCATGCCGAACCCCAAGCGCACTTGGGAGGGAGGATGCAAGAACTGGGTTGTGTGAAATTACACTTTTCAGTATAATATCTTTCTCTTCTATTACTCACAATCATGCAGCACACAACACCAAAAACAAGAAAGAGGTTGTGCAAATTTCATCGCTGTCTTCTGTTCTGCTGGCTTCTGCTGTTGTGGTTAGTTTGGGGGCGTAAATGGTTTGACTCAGGAGGTTTTACAGCTCTGTAATGACAATCTACACCAGGGAAAAGCATTTAGTGTGATTTAAATATGCTCTCCACAGGCTAAGCAGTGGCAGAGGTGAAGATTTTTACAGAAAAAGAAAATTCATTTTAACTAAAAGCCAAAGCAAAAAAAAATGTTCTGAGGCATCCTTGATCAAGATATGAATGTAATGAGATGCAAAGAGAGCCAAGGGTGAATTTCGGAGTTGAAATGCATAAAAACAGTTAATTTAAATGGAGAGCAAAAAAGGGCTGCCAGTCTATTCTTCGCCAAGTCCTCAAAATCAACAATCAATTCAAAGAACAAAGGTGAATCACTGTCTGGAAAATCTGGGTAACCTATGACAATCTTGTATATCTTTTGTCTGGAAGGAGCAGAGACAAGAAACAGCATTTTAGTATTCCCTTAATTTTTCAAAAAATGCTAAATCCTCCTATTCTTTTTTCTCCAAGGTGCTTTGAAGTTGACCTTGAATCAGTGAGTCGTATGCGCAGGGAGTGCGAATGGCGCAGTCGTCGTGGAGCAGAGGTGCAAAAGAGTCAGCGAGTTCAGTGTGAGGCCTCTCTGATGCTGCATTAGGGATGCAGTTCCACATCCCGCAAAGCCAAAGGGAAATAAAAGGCAGGAAGGCTATTCAACAGCAACCAATTTAGAGGCCTCCAGGAGAGCAGGAGAAGGGGACAAGTCTTAAAACCCCTGCCCCCTCGGAAATCCATCGTGGTGCGGCCATCTAATAAACAATTCCATTACCTGGCTTCCCCAGGTGAAATTAAATGTCATGGTTAAGTGTGACATGGAGAGGGGGGAAATCGGCACAACTCCACAGAAATTTCATAGCAGTCATTATCTGTGAGAGTCCACACCAAACCCTGGAGGCACAGGTGAGGCGTTTGCTCTTTCTGATTGATAACAAGGTCTTCACCGACGTTTTACGACTACAAGCGACCGTAAAGTCTCATGGTTGAATCCTGAATATTTTAATCATGCCGATCTACTGTTAAAGGGCATTCAAGCTGACAGTGATAAAAAATCGCTGGAGGTCGCCAAGTCTCTGCCGTGGGTTGTTAGTAAGTGCTCCTGCTCAAGAGCAGTATCCAACAGCATCGGGACACAGATCACTAACAAAAAAGAAACGCGCTTTGAAAATAAAGAGCATTAGTGGTGATGGTTTGGTTTACATCATATATTTGGACCCCATAAGCTTTCATTGTGTGTGTGTAGACAGACAGACAGACAGAGACAGACAGAAAGATGCATCCAGCCCCACACTGCCAACTCTCATTGAAAATTAATGACCTCCAGTCACTTTGTCACTGTGAATCGCTATCAGCGTGAATGCTCTTTAACACTAGAACCGCCACGGGGTAAATTTTACCCGTGGCTGTTTTTAAAACGTACATAAAAGATTTTTAATAAAACATTCAAGTCTCCCAGTCACTGACCTTTACTAAAATTGTTTGATTTACAATCCCGTTGTTAAAAACTGTTTAGATAAAACCAGATCAATTTATCTGATGTAATGAATAAAACTTTATTTTTTTGATTACCCGAAGTTTATTGCTGTTCTTCTTGTATAATTGAAATTATAAATGATACAACTAAACAAATGAATAATTAATTAGGTGAAGCTGTGCGCTTGAATTTGTCTTCGCATCATATGCAATGTGGTGAATAGGCCTATTATTGCTCATTATTGTCTATAGGCTATTTTAGTAATTTAAATAACATAGGTTATCTTAATATATTGATTAATGACATTGTATTATAATAGCCTATTACACCACCCAAATATGTATTTACTTCCTTATATGTTCTTCATTCAAAAACAGCTGTCATGTGCGTGGGTAAAATTTACCCGCTGGCGCTTTTAGGTATACAGCGACCCCTGGCAGTTCTAGTGTTAAGACTGTGGCGTTTTAGCAGGCTTGTTCACGTCATTGTATGTCTGTTAAACTGGGTTGCACAGAAACCATATGCATTGGAATGAGTGAGCTAAATGTGTGTAGTAACTCACCAGATGAATTATGACTGACAGCCTCTTTGAAGAGCTGCAGAAATGTGCGCCGAATCAAAATTATCCAGACACTTACACATCCAAAATTTCACAGCCTCGATATTTTCACTAAAATGCTTTCATGTACCTGCTTGAGAAATGTAAAGACATCAAACTGCGCAGAGACAGATGTTTTAAAAACCACATTGATGTATCACCTATAGTGGAATGAAAGCTTAAGAGCACAATCACCTGTACAAGCTGTGAGCGCTGGCTTTCAAAGGGCTTCCTATTTCTGACGACCTATTCGATCATGCTGAAAGCCTGTTGTTTGAGTAGGGTTCAGTCATGTTACGTGACAACTTGATACTGTAAGTCCAGACTAAATCAGCGGAGCTCCAAAGGACTGCAGTGCAGAAGTGCAGTGATTGATGATGGGCCTCTGAGGCTGACGGATTTCAGCCCTCTGGCAAAAACATAGGAACTATCACCAGTTCACTCCTCTGCCATCTCCTCCTGTTATGTCATCTTCTTTCACACAAAAAGATGCCTTTGAGCATTCTGTTTTTATTTACTGACAAAATTATCTGCAAGGGGCTCCCCGGAGACAGCAAGAGCTCACAGCATTTTCCAAAAACTTCCGATGTGTGAGACTAGACTGTAGGATTCCCAAGAGTCCAGTTAGTTTCTCCCTCCGTTTACACCGGCCTTGTCCTCTTTCAAAAGCATCAACACTTAACCTCAACAAGCTACACTTATCCTTTAAAATCAATCTCCCTTCTTCCACAGATGGGTCGAAATTGGTGTCACAATGGAGAGGTGCGATTAAGCACTGAATTTCTGTGATGTCTGTGGTCCCACAAAATCAACTCAAAAACTAGAAAAATATCAGTGCTAGCAGAACGGCAGAAGAACAGTGTATCCGTTAGAAAACAATCCCCATAAAGCAAAAACAAAATGGGCTTTCACTAAATAAGTAGTGTTTTGAAAAGCCATCTTGCTATATATCTGTATTTGTCTGATTTTTTATCAAAAACTCGGTATGACACCTGCTCCACAAAGTAGAACAAACTGCACAGTTCGTGTGAATGAGTGATGTTTCTCTGTTAGTGGTCCTGCCCTTTTCTACAGTGGCACTCTGATCAGGCTGTCTGTGTTTGGTCCATGCCAGCTTTAACATTTGTCTGTCTTCATCCAACTGTGCCAGCAATTTGGCCTCGTGCTGGGCTCTCTAAAAATGGCTTTTAATAACTGTCTGAATGGCACAAATATAAACAGATGTTGTTGCCTTCTCTTGGCCACCCTGCCACTCAGATTCAGTCTGAAAGGGCGTGTGAAGCTAATTATCAAAAAAACTAAAAGCAGCAATGCATTTCTTTGATTGAGATTTAATAAAGGAGAACAAGACAACATCCTCTCTCATGCTGTCTGTCTCTCAACTTGCCTTGTAGTGGTGTGTGCCAGGAGTGGGAAAAATATATATATTTTTTATTCTATTCAAAAGCTTTGGGTCAATAATGCTATGTAAAATAATATCTAAAACTATCATTTAAAAGGTTATAAAAATAAACAAACAAAATAAAATTAATAAATAAAAAATACTTTTACTAAAAAAATACTAACGGCAAAAGCCCCATCGAAAAGATAAATACATATTTTAAATTAGAGAATATATAATATAAAGCAAAGTATTTTAAAGTATTATATATTAAAGTATTATAATATATAAAATCATATGTGTATATATAATATGAAACATTAATATATAATATGAAACACTATAATATAACAAAATAAACATTTATTATTTAAAATATACACATTTTAAAGCTACTAAGTGTTCTTAAAAAGGCATACTATTTTTAAACACAGCTGGAATGTGTGTGTGTGGTTGAAATGGCCATTATCTAACATGTGGCAGAAATGATAGTCAAAACATTGTTTATTGTCCATCTCTACAAATTAACCAAATGAGTAACTGAATATGAACAATATGTGAGATAGAGAACATGTGATGGAGTGTGTTGAGCAATCACTACATAAGCAGAAAGAGTCTGACTTCAAAGGAAGAATGCTATTGACCAACCTCTGAGTGAGCAGCCTTGTTTCAAGGTCTTCATGCCAGTTCATGTAATGATAAAAACACAATATTTGTGAAATAACCGGCCTTGTCTACCTTGATCCAGAGCAATACTGTTTCTTCAATCTGACCTTGTACAAGAGGCCTTCAGCGGTATTGAAGCGCACACAATACTGGAACCCTCAAACATGGAAATTAATTCTGCAGTTCAAATACTTTGCATTAGCATGCTAGATCCGTTTTCTGTCCAATTCTGCAAACCAGAACAATCCTTCAAACCAACAAAGTGTTCTCGGATTAGCACTGAAACAGCTTGAAGAGAGAGGTGTCAGTAAATATAATAAAGACAAAAGAATCACAATTAGAGACATATCCCGGTCAGAGAGGAGGTGTGAATGTGAGAAGGGGACAACCAAACATTAACAGGCCTGACAATAAGACACAACAGACTGAATGAATGCTTAGAAGATGTGGCTTTAGCTCCACTGCGTTTCTAAACAGCAATACAGCCAATTTCCTATTTTTGTCATTAAGTTCATGCAAATAAACTTCTAATAACTTTACAACACATTTAAGCCTTTATAACTATTTCTTTATGACAGTAATTCATTCTGACTGGAGGGCAACAAATTGCCAAGTGTCTTTTTTCCAAATATCAATTTCAAAGTCTTGTAATGCAAAGACTTCAAAACGGTCTCGATTTTAGTTTGGGAATGCGATTTGTGGGTGGTTACCAGGTTAAATCTAGTCAGAATGATATTTCAGAATGATGCATAAATGAGTACTGACTTTTCAAACTGGGGGCATGCCAATTACTCAATCATGGTGGAAATAAATTGGTATTGGCCATAATTCTGTTTAAATTGTGACTGCTGATTGTATAATTTAGGATGTAAACATTCTGTACACCGTTGATAAGGAATAGCCTAAACTGGCTATAAAGCTTGCCAGAAAATACAATTAAAGTTTTTTTGAGACAACAGGCTAACGTCACAAAACTACTGCACATTACTGTTCAAAAGTTTGGAGTCAGTAAGACTTTTTTTTTTTAAAGAAATTAACACTTATTCAGCAAGGATGCATTAAATTGATCAAAATGACAGGAATAAAACACATTTTAAAATATATATATATAAAAAAAAACATTTTAAATTGTAAGAATACTTAACAATATTACTGTTTTACTGTATATTAGACAAAAAAGGCAGCCTTGGTGAGCGTAAGAGACTTCTTTTAAAAACATTTAGAAAAATTGTAATTATTCCATATTTTATATTATATATGTTTTTATTGTGTAATTTTATTTTATAAATAAATACATTTATAAATACACATTCAAAAATTTAATAGAATATTAAAGGAACACTCCACTATTTTTGAAAATAGGCTCATTTTCCAACTCCCCTAGAGTTAAACAGTTGAGTTTTACCGTTTTCGAATCCATTCAGCTGATCTCCAGGTCTGGCATAGCACTTTTAGCTGCAGCTTAGCATAGATAATTGAATCGGATTAGACCATTAGCATCTCGCTCAAAAATGACCAAAAATGTTTCTATATTTTTCCTATTTAAAACGTGAGTTGGAGTATTAATTGGAGTGCTTCTTTAAAGGTAGGGTAGGCCATTTCGGAAAGGCTAGCAATAGCAAGCTAGATTTGAAAGCATAAGATCCCACCCTCCCTGCAAATCACTCTGCAATGCCACGGCTCCTTCAAAACACATGAACGCGCACAGGCAGACCAGAGGCTAACCAGCAACACGATGAGAGACTGCGTTGGTGGAGGGTTGAATGCAATGCTGTCAGATTAACTCATGTCTCATTCACCGGTGAGAAAGCATTACAGAACAAAGCACGTAATATTACATTAATAACACCTTCCATTCTCGCTCGATCTGGAATAGCGTAATGGAACGCACTGATGACGTATCATGTCTGCACGAACGGGGTGCACAAAGGTATGCAAATATACATGTTGACAGGCAGGTAGGACAGCCTATCATAGTCCTCAGACCGAATAATCTGACTGGTCAAACATTTTATGGTCATATGCCTTCCACAGATGATAAATACATATAAATACATTTAAACCACTTAACTTACTGATCGCTTTCAGGATGTGAAGTGACTTTCAACCAGCATAACAAAAAAAGTTTTTGAACCAAATCACCTACCTTGCCTTTAATACAGTATCTAAATAAATTTTTTAAATAATAATTACTTAATCCAGAAATACATTTTCATAAATAAAATGAAAGTCCTTTGAGTTCCTGGGCTCTAAAAACGGCCACCAAACTTTTGAACGGTAGTGAACATATCCCATTATTCACTGTGGTAGCATAATGATAAGATACAAATATAAAGTACCAAACGCACACTTATTGCACAAACTTGCTCTACATTGTGTCCAACTAGCACTAAAAAAACAAAGAAAAATGGCATGGTGCAAAATCCTATTTAAAAAATCATAAACAGGAACTTAGCAGGAGGAATGAAAGGTACCAAACACACACAGCCCCTTGTAAACCCAGTGCTGACAGAAAGGACATGGTGGTTGTGCCATGATGGGGCCAGTTTGACATTTAAATGACTTGTGTGCCCACAGCTGGAGAGAGCTGGCACAACACCAGAGCGGCTGCCGATTCACTCTGGTCATAAACACTCATCACAGTACTGACAGGAAATGAGGGAGAAAACAGGCATCCGCAGGTACGAGGAGAAGACGAGGACGGCTGCAGCTGTGTTCGGGTCTGTGGACCGAATGACCGGTGGGAAAGCATCTGCCATGAAAGGTGAGATGGATCTATCGTTGAATTTAACTAACTCTGAAAGTGTGAAATATCTGTCCACTCTAATCTCTCTCACACTCACACAAATGAGCATGGACACGGAGGCGCATCCATCAAGACCCCTGCTGACCTGGGAAAAAGGTTGCGAGTGTAAACATAATGACAATAATGTGAGCTCTTAAATTGATGTGCTTAGAAAAAAAAGAGCCTTTGACATTTAAACACAAGCTAATGAAGTTAGTCAGAGGCCCCACCATAATGGCTGGTACACGGCTGGCCTGTGGGTAAGATGTGAGAAATGAGTGCACTTCAAATGGCAAATGAGGAAACGTCAGTGAATGACTCATTGGACCGGTGTTGTGTTAAAAGACAGAGCAGAAAAAAACAATGAAAAGAGAGAGAAATGGAAAGAGCAAGCAAAAAGCAAACTGACCTTTGGCTTCTGTTCCAGCAAGCAGACAGCAGGGCATGCAATAAAAGAGAGAGAGAAAGAGAGAGGGATTGTTGGTTAGAAGCAGGTAGCCATATGGACTGTCATGCTTTGTACTGAAATAAAAACTCTGAGCTGGGAGCTAAGTGAGTTAGCCAGTTGTCCGTCTGCAGTGTGTAATTCAGTTAAAAGGCTATTAAAAAGTTCTAATTTACCCCCATAGACAGTGCAGGGCGGATATATATATAAAAGCTGGGACTAGACAAGTCACCCTAGTGCCGTTTTTCAAACTAAGGTTACGGAACAGCACAAAAGACGTGGCTTATATATAATGCCGAACAATTTCTAAGCAAAAATGTTGCAAGAATTCTCAGAAACAACTTGACCTAGGTGATATAAGGCAATTTCGTCTGGCATCTTCAGTGTGGCCTCTTGAACAAACACAATCCTTCACCTCTGTACCTGTGCTAAAACAAATGCTCAGAAAACTGTGCTAAGAAAATTACAATTAGTCTTCAGCATCTCTGGGGATGGTTTAAAAAAAAAAGCAGGGATCAGGAACCCGCCAGCACTGCGTCATTAGCCTCTCTTTAATTCACGATTAGAGTGATAACCTGCAGGCCAAGCCGGACTGATTAACTCGTGCCGACCTGCACTTACTCAAACTGCCAACCTGGGAGCCCAAGCAATCAGAAGAAAGATAGGAGTCAGTGTAACATGCTACATGCAATCACAGGGCAAAATAAGAGCAATATTTTGTGCTTATTGACACTGTTTGACTATTGCACTTACATAAGTTTTTATTCAAAGAGAAACTTCAGTTAAAACTGAAATTCTGTCATTTACCTGTATGTATGACTTACTTTCTTCAGTGGAACACAAAAGCAACTTCCATTGGACATTCAATGTCATTGTATAAACAAAATCTATGGGACTTTTTAGCCTGTTTTATCACCTGCCAAGTAAACATAGCTTAGAAAGTAATAGTACACTTCTCCACAAAACTCACATTATTGAAAATATCATGTCTGTCATGTCTGTACCTCAAAAAAATAGAAGAGACAATTCGACATGTTGCATGCAGTTATACAACAAAAAATCCTCTACAGTATTTTGTAATTTACAAAAATTTAAATATCGCACATACATTTCTCATTTACCTGTAAAAAATAACTAGGCATTGACCAGTATTGTTACTGAGAACTAAAACTATTAAAAATTGTTTTCATTAATTGAAATAAAGCTGCAGTAAAATAAAACTTAAATATTAGATGAAAAAGAAAACAAACAAAAATTAGAAATGTTGCCCTTCCACAATTCTGATATGCAAAACAAGCTCATCCTAATGATATTCTGGTTCATAGATACTGCTTGAGGACCTGCTTAAATACAAATCTATAGGAGTTTATTTATTTATTTGTTGCCGGTTTTATCATTCACCAAAACTTAGTAACTGTATACTTCTGAATAACCCAAGAGATTTCAGTGTCATTCATGTCTGTACAGGACATGAATACAAAAGGGGCTTGTTCAAATCCACCTGAAGTATGAGTAATAGTAACAGTGATGCTACACTTAGAATACACGCTTACAACACTTACAAAGCCTTTTGTTATCTTTAAAGGGGCTGAAGGTGGCTTCAAGCCTAAAAAATGAGCATGGCAGGTATACAAATAATGATGAACATTTCACATACTGAAATCTTTGTTCAGCGTCTACATGATGAATGGCCTCCTCAGATCCCCTGAGGTGTGCTTTACATTTTTGGAGGATGGAAGAGTCTCCATCTCTACCTGTGTGTCTCTCCTTGGTGAGATTAACAGTGTTGCACAGAAGGCCGTCTCTCCCACATATCAGCCTGCTATGAAGACAGAAATTCCCCCTGCAACTAAAATAAACCCGTATTTTCCACGCCAAATGAAGTGCCATATAAATAGAAGCAGCGAGCCAAAAATGCAGGGAAAACAAGAGGAAAACCAAATGTATACCTCCTGAATGTTTTTATCTGATCAAAGGCTGTTTAAAATGGCGGTCTCATTGTCCCACGGTGAGTATATCAAGGCAGACAGCACTGAAGATCTCTATCAGCAAAAGACACCTCAGGGAGCAGAAAATGAGACCGGTGCTTTGGAGGAACGAGCCACAATGAGCATTATCTCAGACCTGTCGGTTTCCCTGAAGAGAATGTTAAAAAGTTCTACCTCAGGCATTGACCAGTATTGTTACTGAGAACTAAAACTATTAAAAATAGTTTTAATTAATTGAAATAAAGCTGCAGTAAAATAAAACTTAAATATTAGATGAAAAAGAAAACAAACAAAAATTAGAAATGTTGCCTTGGCAACTAACTGAAACAAAACAAATTTAAGACATTTACATTTAGTGAGTTAGCAGACGCTTTTATCCAAAGCAACTTACAAATGAGGACAATGGAAGCAATCAAAATCAATAAAAGAGCAATGATATACAAGTGCTATAACAAGTCTCAGTTAGCTTAACGCAGTACACGTAGCAAGGGTTTTTTAAATAATACAATAAATAAAAAGAAAACCGATAGAATAGAAAAAGAATAGAGCAAGCTAGTGTTAGAGGTCTTTTTTGCTTTTGTTAATTGTATAATAAATGAAAAGAAAACAGATAGAATACAAAAAGATTAGAAAGCAAGTGTGTTTTTTTTTATAAAAACAAGCAGCAAATGAATACAGTACAAGTCTAAAAGGGACAAGTGTTTTTTTGTTGTTGTTGTTGTTTTTAAGACGAAGTACTAAAATTACTAAAATAAACCAAAAAAATGAATAAAAATAAAAATAAATAAAATAAAATAAAATGAATGAAAATGCAAAAGCACATAAAATTATTAAACTAAGATTAAAATGGGGAAAAAATGAAAAAAGATAATTCAAAATATTAATAAATATTATAATAATATTTAATAATATTTTATATATATCTGTTTAAAATGGCGGTCTCATTGTCCCACGGTGAGTATATCAAGGCAGACAGCACTGAAGATCTCTATCAGCAAAAGACACCTCAGGGAGCAGAAAATGAGACCGGTGCTTTGGAGGAACGAGCCACAATGAGCATTATCTCAGACCTGTCGGTTTCCCTGAAGAGAATGTTAAAAAGTTCTACCTCTCTGAAGAGGGATGTTTTTCCTTTTCTGTTTGGAATGGATTGTTTCCAACTCTCAATTCACAGAAACACAACTGCCTGCATCAATTATTGAGTTCAGATCAGAGGAAATAGTCCTCATTTAAGGTCTATCGGCTGAATAAATTTAATACTACAAAGAAATACCTCCCAAATGAGCATAAAAAGAGATTGAAATGCTCTTCAGGAACACGAATGGCTGTATTCGAAATCCAAACGTACAACCTTGAAGGTGGGAAATGTTTATAATGTAGATCACTTCCAGATAGGCTTCACGTCTGGTTCCCAAGACAACCGGCGCTGTGTTCATAATATCAGTGGTTTCATTTTATTCAGTTTTTATCAGATATTTGGCGTGTATATGAGTGTGCGCCATTGTCTTTGTGCACGTGGGTTTAGGGACCCGACTAGTGCCCTTGTCAAGGTGATGTACTGCTTTGATTGGATCACAAACACCCTCTCTATTCATACCAATGCGTTTTCTGCCTCTGAACCGCTATGAGCTATGGGACACGAGTTTAATTCTATTCCTCAGAGAGAGAAGGCCAAGCGGTGGCAACACATCCATAATGCACAGACCATCCTCTCTGCTGGAGACTTTCCCAGTCATGTATTATCTGTGTTTTATGAGAAAATTGCTTTATGAGAGATATGAGATTTAATCGAAGGCAAAAATAAGCTATAGCTTTTCTGTTATATGTTGCAGCCACCGATAATGTCACAGGACCGCAAGTATGGAGAAGTAGAAAGCGTGTGTGGAGTTTCAATGAGAAATTTGCTAAGACGAGAATAACACCCTCCCTCCTTTATCTCCCGTTCTTTTTCCCATCTTTACGTGCTCTGATAGTTATGTTTCTGATAATTAGGTGGCTGACGGGATAAAGCAGACTGGAGACTTAGAGCAGCTGCTACTAGACATTTTATATCACATATTTTAATGGGCCATATTTGCAGGAAATGGAATATATAAAAAAATAAAAAATAAATGGGGGGAAATGTATGCCAAACTGGATTTATACATTGGGAATTGATCAGGAAAGTGCTAAATAGGCGATGTGGAGATGATGAACATTCTGTCCCAGAAATCAATCATATTTGTTATAAAGACTAAAAGTCAAGTTCGAGGACAGTTAAATGTATCTTGATGTATCTCAATGGCAATGCTTCATTAATCAATATTTATTGTTACCATAAGCTGCATTATTTAAAGGGGTCATATGATGCGATTTCAATTTTTCCTTTCTCTTTGGAGTGTTACAAGCTCTTGGTGCATAAAGAAGATCTGTAAAGTTGCAAAGACTAAAGTCTCAAATCCAAAGAGATATTCTTCATAAAAGTTCAGAGTCAGCCACACCTACCTAAAACGGCTCGTTCTAACACGCCCCCACATATCTACCTCACTATGTGGGAAGATTTGCATAACGCCGCCCAAATGTTCACGCAAAGAAAGAAGGTGTAACTTTTATTCTCACTGTAGTATTGTTGACGCTGCAGCCATGTCGTGAAGACGCTGTGTGTTTCGTTGTGAAAGCGAAACTACTTTGTTTGGTCTTCCAAAAGAGGACGATATCCGCTTCGTCATGCCTAGAGCTGATCTGTGCTGGTCGCTGAGGGAATACATCAACTTTCACCGTGGACGAAGCGGAGTCCAGCCCGGGGTCGTCACATGTGGTTGCCGCTCATTCGTCGCATCTGCCGGGAGCGCCGTTCTCGACCACGCCGCCTCAGCTCACGCTAGCCCGGCCTCAGCTCACTCTATTATTATAATTATGATTTTTAATGTTTTTGAAAAGTCTCATACTCACTGAGGCTGCATTTATTTGCTCAAAAAGTGCAGTGCAACAGTAATACTGCAAAGTATTATCATTTAAAATAACTGTTTTCTATTTTAATGTATTTTAAAATGTTCTGTTATTTATTCCTGTTATTGTAAAGCTGAATTTTCAGCAGCAATCCTTCAGAAAACATTTAAATATGCTGATTTGGCTCTCAAGAAAGATTTCTTATTATTATCAATGTTGAAAACAGTTCTTAAATAGGTTTTAAGATTTTAAGTTGACCACGATAAGCCACACTTATATACCCCAAAAGAAAAATAAGTGAGGAAGATGAATGGCAGGCAGAAAGAAAATCAAATCTCAAGATGCAAGATGCATTTCTGAGAGCCACTTGAAAAGATAAATTAGATTTTGTAAGTGTTAGAAGTACATCCGTTTTGGTTTTTGGTAGTGTTGGGAGAGACAAGCCACCACAAATCATCCCTTCTGATCTCTCCCAAGCACCAGAGCTGAGCCTCCAACCAGGAACAACTGACAGCACACATATTTTTCTAGTCCAGAATGGACACAGAGAAAGACAGAGATGTGAAGAAAGGTATGGTGAGGGAGCTTTTTGGAGCTCAGACTCTATTCTCTAAACTGCAGTAGGCATCATAACATGCACCAAAAGACTTTTAGACAGATTACAGACAGATATTAAAAAGGTTTAAAATGAGTTTTTAAAGTGTTTTCATCCAGTTAAATATATAAAAAAAAAAGCTTTTGACACTTGAATAAAGAGTGAGTGCCTTCTACGCCCTTAGAATATACAGCTCCCATGTCTATCAGAAGAGACGAGCATGAAATTACAGCAAATGAAAGACTGAAAAATTACCTAAAAAGAGAAAAGACAAGAAAAGCAGAAAATTATATATTCATATTTTCCATTTATACACAAGATGACACATGCTGAGGCGAATTCTAATAATTATCTGAGGTCGAGATGAGTGTGTGCGAGTGCGCGTACGTGTTCGCAACAGTAACTTGGCAGAGCGTCATAATTAACAGAGTGGAAAGGGCACATTTCATTTTAATGAGCATGGAAATTGGAAATCAACAGCCTTTCCTGAGGCAACATACAGTCCTGGGTGTTAGGAGTAGTATTGATTTACTGGTGTATATATATATATATATATATATACACACACATATATAATAAATAAATAAATTACATAAATAATAGATAAAATATCTAGTATATATATTTATACACATGCATCCTCTCTGCGAAGTTGCATCTTTGCATGCATTCTCATTGAAGCACCACAATAGCCATACACGCATACACACTCAGACAACTTTGGCAGTTGTTATCCGAGCGTCCCACCATGAGCGTTGCGTTTTTATGCATGCCATGTCAACATTAACATTTTTTAAAAATGTCTCTCAAGACCCCTGCATGCTGTTCCAATCCATTGTGCTTCTTCGAGTTCTTTCTGAACGCTAGAAACCATTGTCTGCCACCACCCACAACACACATGACAGTTAGTTTTGCACGTGTAAAAAAAAAAACACTCATATTTGCTTCAGAAAATGTAAAAATCTAGTTCACCATAATAACTTTATGACTACCGTCTCATCCGTTTTTGTTTTGGCAGTAGAAATGTACATTTCTCATTCCAACAATACGTTAATTAAAACACTAAGAGAAAGAGCATCAGAAACTGAGACAAAAGCATGTGGGATGACCAAAATTCTTCCATGGTGGCAAAAAATTTATAAAAGATAGATACAAGTAAAAGCACTCTTAAATATCCTGCTAAACTAAAGTGACAGAAATGAGGGAGCATGTAAGTCTATTGTTTGTTTATTACAATACATGTTTGAAATATAGGCCTACATGTTATGTATTCAGCCTTGTTTTTGGATAGATGGATGACTGTATTACAAAAAAATAGAATAACCGAGACAAATAAAGTGAGGTTAAAGATTTGGTAAGCTCTCTCATATTCCTTCTCTGCAGGGAACTATGAAATATTAAAGCTGCAGCATTTGGACAGCAGCAGCGTCATGACCCAAGATTAACTTTTAAATAATGTTTTAACATGCTTTTTTTTTTATTTCATCATCTCAGCTATTAAGAGAGCAGTTCTTTCAAAGCACCCAAAAATAAAATTATGAACTGATTTTCGTTTTTTTATCATTAACTACAAACTCTAGAGCTGACACATACTTCAGTGTGAGAAAAAGAAAGTTCTAAGTACACACACTATTAACATTTAAGGGGTTATACCAGTATTATTCCAGTTATTTTATTTTTCTTTACTTCAAGATTCACTTATAGTTTAAGTTAAGGTTTAAGCACAAAAAAAGTCTTAAGTTTTACAACTTAGTTTCTGACCACTTTCCACCCCCTTAGAATTAAACTGGCTGTTTGTTTTTTTATGCTGCTGCTACATGTGGGATGACCAAAATTCTTCCATGGTGGCAAAAAATTTATAAAAGATAGATACAAGTAAAAGCACTCTTAAATATCCTGCTAAACTAAAGTGACAGAAATGAGGGAGCATGTAAGTCTATTGTTTGTTTATTACAATACATGTTTGAAATATAGGCCTACATGTTATGTATTCAGCCTTGTTTTTGGATAGATGGATGACTGTATTACAAAAAAATAGAATAACCGAGACAAATAAAGTGAGGTTAAAGATTTGGTAAGCTCTCTCATATTCCTTCTCTGCAGGGAACTATGAAATATTAAAGCTGCAGCATTTGGACAGCAGCAGCGTCATGACCCAAGATTAACTTTTAAATAATGTTTTAACATGCTTTTTTTTTTATTTCATCATCTCAGCTATTAAGAGAGCAGTTCTTTCAAAGCACCCAAAAATAAAATTATGAACTGATTTTCCTTTTTTTATCATTAACTACAAACTCTAGAGCTGACACATACTTCAACACTACAAGTGAGAAAAAGAAAGTTCTAAGTACACACACTATTAACATTTAAGGGGTTATACCAGTATTATTCCAGTTATTTTATTTTGCTTTACTTCAAGATTCACTTATAGTTTAAGTTAAGGTTTAAGCACAAAAAAAGTCTTAAGTTTTACAACTTAGTTTCTGACCACTTTCCACCCCCTTAGAATTAAACTGGCTGTTTGTTTTTTTTTGCTGCTGCTATCTTCTGTGTAAAGTTTCTCACGTTTCACTCTCATTATTCATCATTTTGGTGTTTCATTCTGGTTATGAGTAAATATGGGACCTCGTGTTCAAATCATCTGTCTTATAAAAAATAAGTTTTACATCTTTTCAACAAATAATTTTAGACTGAGGAAGAAATTTTGACTTCTAAAAGTCACAATATGACTCTGTAGAATGTCACAATCTCTTCTTATTCCATGACAAGAACCACAAAGCAGTTTTCTTATCAATAAACACAGGCACAAAAACACAAACAAACACACAGGTCTTGTGAAAACTATATAGCTGCATTGCTTAAGCATTATCAAAACATTGTTTTACTCATAAATGTTCGCCGGGGTTCACACAACAATATCCACTGGACTTAAAAAAGCAAAGCATGACATGTACAACCCAGAGACGCCATTTGATGGCGTTTCAATTCACAAGTTCACTTTGAAAAAGAAGAAAAAAAACTTTTACCACATATAAATTAATACTATATTGCACACAAAAAGAACAGTGCAATAGGAGACTGAGGGTTAAACACAATTTAGAAGTAGAAACACGTGCACACTTTTACTCCTCAAGCACACAGCTAACAGTGCTATGACGGTGTGTTATGTTAGTAGTAAGGGTCAAATGTTGTATAGGCTGAGGGCAGTCAGCCGTATCAGTAGGCGTGTTTCCATAACAGATTTGCGCAAAACTTTGGCGATATTTTATAAATGCCGATAAAAAAGTATTGCGAAATGACGGCGTTTCTATTAACCAATGTTATGCGATTAAAACGTAACCTTTTGCCTCTCGCGATAAGTCATGGCAACGGATTTTGGCTATATTTATTCAAAGGAGGCTTATGCGT
>NW_015636193.1:170157-186579 GCF_001515625.1 Sinocyclocheilus rhinocerous
CTATATTTATTCAAAGGAGGCGTATGCGTGTATCTTTACAGAAGCAGCACAGAGAGCCGCTTCAGAAACGTGCGTGGCGCGGCTGGATTCTGGAATAAATACAAGCATTGTGGCCGCAATCAGCTTCAGTGACCATATCAGAGCCACACGACGTGTGCAGTGTAAATTCTCTAAGCATTAATGGTAGGGAACGCCCCTTATACTGGAGAGCGGCCACGTAAGTGTTTCTTGGATGTTATAGTACATTGAAGAATGATCATATGACTTTTTACATACGCCATGTGACCTGTAAATGCGGGAAAAACATTTCCATTGCAGTTTTGCGAATTATTCCTTTTTCACATTGCCTGAAAAACCACCTCATGCGAGCGTAAAAACTTGTTTGCGATATATGAGCATTTTTGCAAAATTGATGCGTTTCTATTAGGCTTATTTTCAATTTGCAATTTCAATTTGAGCAATTTGAAGGGTAATGGAAATGCGCCTAATGTTAAAATCTCATTCCTCTTTTTTCTTTTCTTTCTCTGTCTCTCTAATAGAACAAAAACTACTCAATGAGAACTAATGCCATCCTTTATCCATCCACACTCGCCCTGCCCACGCTCTGCACTTATGTCCATCATTACAGACCCTCATCACATGCTCCTCTCGCAAACACACAGTACTAGTTATGGACACGCAAGCAGCCTCCATATGAAACAAAAGCTGGCACCTCACTAAATCCTATAAAGCCGTATGAGAAGACCATGCATGAGAACACAGTGATAGGAGCTTCTAGAAACTATTAGAGTTGATATGGCAAGAGCAGTGGTGCGGTTGTTTATTTTAGTGTAACAACAGATTTGCCAACCTGATACAGATTTTTTTTGTTAATGCTTTTCTGCACAATAAATAATAAAAACTTATGATAAAAAAATAAAAAAAATCACTGGGTTGGGCCACTACATCAATAAACAAACATTATTAGACAGACAGAAAGATAGATTTATATAGATAGATTTATATTGTTCATAAATATAATTACCAAAAAATCATAAATATAAGGCCCAAAAAGACTTGTAAAAAAGGACCAGCAGAGGATGCACTTCCTTTACCAGAAGTTCAACCTGCCATAAGAGCTGCTGATTCAGTACTACTTAGCAGACCATCATAGTGGGGCTCAGGACTCAATGACAGCTACCAAACTGGACAAAAGAGGGCTACATGGACAGCCAGAACTGCTAAGAGGATAACTGGTGCACTCTTGCCCTCCCTTCCTGGACTTATACCCCTCCAGAATGAGAAACCGGGCAAGAAAAATCATCTCGGACACCACACACGTGGGCCACAACCTCTTTGAACTTCTTCCCTGTGGCAGAGGCCACAGATCATTGTCCACTGGAAAACCAGACATAAGAGCAGCTGTTTCCACAGGCCATGTATCTCATGAACAGCCAAGACTAGCCAGTGTCTTTGTGCATATACAATAATATGGAAATTCACATTTATTTATACCAACTGCATTCCCGCACCCATCTGTATTTCCAATATTCAATGTTAAACTGCAGTTTCTCTTTAAGTACTGCAAACTTCTGTTACCTAAAGATAAATAATAATAATGCATTTTCTGCATCTGGTTTTGAGACCATGAGTGCATGATCAGTTTTAGTCAACGGGTCAATGACATTACTTAAAACACTTTAATTGTGCTATTTTACCCTCTCTTTCACTATCTGCACTATAGTCATGATTCTCTCTCATGGGTTTTAGATGGTGCTGGTTAATCTGAGGTGGAGGGGTTCTGGGGCAGGTGTTTGATGGTCTGGGAGGTTGGAGCAGGTGTATGAGTGATCTGTAATTGACTCTTGAGTGCAGTCATCACTTACTATAAAGTGATGGGACAGCTCACACAGAGCCAAAGCAATTATGTTGTATTTTATAACATACACACACACACACACAGTGTTATTTAATGGCACTCAGTAGTGTCAGATCTATGCAATTATCACTAAATATTCTCTAAAACACAAGAGTATATGTAAGAAACAAAATGAACACTAAATTACAGGACTAATGACAGGTGCCCATGTGCATGTTAACAAGGTGTTTTCACACATATGTAGCATGCATCAACAATTCAATGAATATAAAATGAATGTGTGACATTCAGCTTTCTTTCGCCTTAAAAACGCTTCTAAACGGAGTCTTCTACCAGTTTTGTGGGCCAAAAGCTTGTAATTACAGGCTTACAGAAACAAAGTGTGTCCATATAAAGGCAATGTTCAATCATATGCCTCTTCAGACTGCATTAGCACTGAACGCTCAGCCAGCAGGTCTCAGAAAGAAAGGAGGAAGGGAGAGAAAATTATCAACAACATGAGTGTAAAGGTGTGCAAAGAGAGACTTAAAGAGTAAGACGAGGATGAAGAGAAGAGAGAAAAGCGCAAGCTATGCTTTCATGTTTTAACTAGTATACACGTGATTGCAACAGCAAATATGCAAAACCGATAACAAGTAATGGTTTGCAAAGAAATCAAGGAACATAGAGGAAAACTAAGTACTAGCAAAACAGTGATAGCAAGTGAGCTTTTCCAGCATTTTGAGCTTATCATACACTTATATTACCATTCAAAAGTTTGGGGTTGATAAGATTTTTTTAATGGTTTTGATAGACGTCTCTTATGCTCACCAAGATTGCATTTATTTGATCAAAAATACAGTAAAAGCAGTAATGTTGTACAGTATCGTTACAATTTAAAATAACTGTTTTCAATTTTAATATATTTTAAAATAAGTAATTTATTCCTGTGATGGCAAAGATGAATTTTCAGCATCATTACTCCAGTCTTCAGTGTCACGTGATCCTTCAGAAATCATTCTAATACGCTGATTTGCTGCTCAAGAAAAATTTCATATTATCAATGTTGAAAACAGCTGTGCTGCTTAATATATTAAACTGCAATACATTTTTTTTATTCTGTTCAAAGAACAGAATTCATTTGAAATATTTTAAAAGTCTTTATTATCACTTTTGATCAAATTAAAGCATCCTTGCTGAATAAAGTATTAATTTCTTTAAAAACATCTTACTGACCTCGACCTTTTGAACGTAACATTGAAATAAAAAAAATGGTGTAGAAACAATGTCCACAAAGAAATAGTCTTAAATTTCATTTTTAATTGCACTGAGATTGTTATGGCCAATCTGAACGTATAGGAAGAAAAAAAAAAAGGTTTCATGGAAAAGAACAGTAAAATAGCTCAGTACAGATGAAAAAAAGATGCTGAAATAGGCTAATAATAAAGGGATCATGAAAGAGACAGACATGTGTCATCTCTCTGATCTTGGGAACCAAGCTCTGTGCCTAACAACAGCAACTACACACATACACACATTAGGACATCAGGAAGCAAATATGCCTATCATTCTGGAATCATTTAGTGAGTGTTACATGAGCACTACATGATGTGTATTCCTGATCCTGATTGATCTTGAAAGGCACTTTTCTCTCTTCTATTCATGCAAACCTGCAACTCGCACATAAATTCTCATGTAATATCCCAGCGGTTTTTGACCGTGTGTGTGCTTTCCCACGTGAAAATTGGCGGAAATCCTGACGTCATAAAACCAAACGGAAAATATTAATTTTCTATGAACATATGGCTACAAAAATCCTTTCAGTGTAGATGTGCATGACTTAGCGTGCAAATCTGCAGGTTCTCTCCTCCTTATCCCCAATTCTTCCTCCACATCCCATAATCTCTATCACGGTTGTGAGAGGGCCATCTCTGGGGGAACCTGAGCTCAGTAAAAGCCATGCAAACTCAGCACAAGCTTTGAGCTCTTTGTTCACCCTCACCGCCCAGTTACGTTCATTCATTTCGGTCTGGTTTTAGTGATTGTTGAGAATCCAGGGTGTGAGCAGTGTAAGCGGAGGTGTGTTTTTGTGTGCTAACTCCATGTTTATCTCATCCTCACACAGTAACACATTCTGCAAACGGGGGAAGAATGCAAAAGTGTGAAGTGTGCCGTGAATGCCAGCTTTGCCATGCCAAGCTTTATATCTGAACAGGAAATGACATGGTGGGCAGATTCTAAGACACATTAGGGAGATGAGCATAACCCTAAAGCACATGTTTATTTGAAATGAAGGGATAAGTGTGTGGTTAAAGAAATAAATGACTGCAGGCTTAATCTGTATCTGGAGTATGGTGATAAAATCGAGTTTTTTTTCCATTACTGTTATATTTGCAGTGTGTATGTATCTACCTACAATACCTATGGCCACATAAACACTGCAGCTAAATACAGCTATGGCTTCTCTTCTGATTGCTTAATCCCATTCTGTAAACACAGAGTTTTAGTTATTCAAGCAGTGACAAAGGCATTAAATCAGTGTAATCAGGGAAACTAATATCAAACTGCTGATAAATAGTAATAATACTAAAACAAAACAAAAAAGTAAATGAAGACTTTTAAGACTTAAACTACTACAACGTTTTAATATTAAATTGGTTAAACTGCTGTCTTTCACGCATCATTTTTTCAGCTACACCAAAACGTTGCCATGTATCACTATTCTACAATATTCTGTACACAGTCTGAACAATAACTTAAGGGATTCACAACATTTAAATGTGGATGTCACTCCCAACACACCTCTGCATATGGCCAACTAAAGCTTTAATGCCTTTTAAAGGAGAATCTGTGGAATTTATTTAAATATGGCAAAACATTGAGCACTGAACTGTTATTGGTAGCTGTAAGCATACCAAAATTTGCCAAAATATTTATTCAACAAAAATGCAAGGACAAGGAATGGGTAGAATTTTATGAATGAGGAGTTCCGATTCTAGGGACCTTTCTATGGGTGCAAATTCTGTGTGAACCAACTACAAGTCTTCTTTACACAGTCTGTCTTACAGAAAAACCAGAGCCAAGTGACAACCTATATAACCAAATAAATAAGGTTTATAAGTTTTCAGTTTATAAGTGTAGGATATCAGACCGAATCAGACAATCTAAGATTTGGTCAAAAACATGGTTGAAACATGAGGAGCCGAATTCCACAGAGGCCCAAGACAACAGGATGTTCATAAATCAGATCCTAGCACTAGCCAGTCTGAAGCAAGCCTAACCAACTCTTTCACAGAACAGCTTTCAACATTAACACAAAAGGAACACACTGATCATAACAACTCAGGAAGGAGATTGTCAATTTTAGGGCAAGTAATCAAGATTAAATGGTCAAAGAGATGACAGCATGACCATCACGTTACATACATGATATGGAGTTATGTATAGAAGTGATAGTTGTTCATATAAGTCCTTTTAGCATCATTTTGGTGCATATATACATGTAAAGGCAGTCTCTCTGCCATTCTGTGAACGTGAGGGTGTGTTCTGTGAGAAGCAGAGGTCAAAAGTTTTGTGCTTACAAGTTAATGTCTTAAACTGCTGATCTTGTTACTGTGCTAATAAATAGTGTTTTCACTATACTTTGTATATTAATATCCATTGCAGAGTTGATGTTGTGCGGCTCGTTCAATGAATCGCTGGCCGACTCAGTGATCAGCCGTAAAACAGTGATTCTGTCCAAATTCCCTTTAAAATCTTAAATGATTCCCTTTGAGCTAAATTGACCTGTTTCCCTTACCTATATAAGTGACAACCTATATAACCAACCAAATAAGGCCTTGATGAGACACACACCTACACAACTCCTCCCAGAAGAAAAACAAAATATGTGCTGAATAAAATGCATCCATCCTACAAGAAATCACATTTAAGAACACGACAAAGGACTGGGGATTAGATTACAGTCTCAACAAACTCAATTATGTTTATACCATACGACCCAGAGAAGTTACTGGACCAATAATACTAACTCACAAGCTAGATCTATTTCACACTATTTCATCCACCAGTAATTTGGCAACTTGTGAACCAAGGGTCATATTACACAACACTGAATGTTATTTTCCACCTTCTGGTGAGGTTTTGTTTCAGGTTACAATCTGACAGTTTTCGTAGGCTGTTATTAGGACAACAGTACCACCAGAGAAGCACTCCCATGGGATGTCCCACCAGCCGTTCAGCTCAGCAACACCGCCTGGGCACCTGCTCCCATGGGACGGGCCACATCTGGAGGGGTAGGCGGAGGAGAGATTTGGCCCCTGCAGGTGTTACCTACTCATAGAGGCTACAACACCTGCACTCACACTCTCTCACACACAAAGCAAGCATGACAGATGACATACATACAAAGTCACACATAGCGAACACGCGAACACCTGCTCCCTCGCTCATTCAAGTCAATTGGGAGGCGGCAGAGTCATCTGACAAGAGGGACACGCTCATCTCAGAACTCGCAATATTCCAAGAAAATAACCAGCCATTAAAAGCAGCAAAAATCACATTGTTAAAAACACTTGTACTCTCTTCTTCTTTCTATTATTTCAGGGGGGGGGGATAACTGAAATAAAACACAAAGAACAGAGAACTTCAAATAAACACAAAGAATAAATAAATCGAGAAAAGTGTCAGATTTATAATGAAAAAGTTCACCACAATGCTTGTTTGCCTGCTTGAATAACAGCATTTTCAGCATCATAAATAATAGTGCTGGATCTTGCATTTATTTATTTATTTTCACATCAAATGGTTTATTTCCTTTTTGTGTGCGGGATCAATGTTGTTCATTGTATGACACAGCAGTATGGTACAATGCAATTCTAAAATATAATACTTTACAATCCTGAAAAGCTGTGAGTGCATTGGTGTCCATTTAATACAAATGAAGCAATAGGAGGTTCAGCCAATAAAAGCCCTATAATTAAAGAGGACCATATAATAAATTTATTTAGCTTTTTTATTGTCTTGGTTTGACAAACTTTCTTAGATTGTATTCCTATTATTAGTTATTCTGGTGTTTGGGAATAATTGTATCCTACTTGTTAACTCACAAATCTTTGAACATTGAACAGTTGAATTGACACTGTTATTGTATAGATGTTGGCAGTAGTATATACCAATATGGATTCAAATGAGCAATCAAAAGTTTTCAAAATAAGCCATTTGTCCACATTGTCTTTAAAACTGTACTGAAGCTTACAACGTATTTATAGTCAATTCTTAGATTTCAAAAGACAACATTTTCTAAAAATTACCAGTGTCATGAACAATTTGGTTTGCCTGTCGAGTTGAGTTGACCACATGTGGTTTATAATGCCTGATCAAAAAAAAATGCCCAATCAGTAAGAAAACATATTATTAAACAGCAAGCTAATCGGCTAATTGTGTGCTAAGCTAGAATGCTGAGTGGATAGCTTGGAAAACTTGAAATGTTCAATAGTGTTGGTTATACACTACCCTTCCAAAGTGTTCTTTGTTACATTTACATTTAGTCATTTAGCAGACGCTTTTATCCAAAGCGACTTACAAATGAGGACAATAAAAGCAGTCAAAACTAACAAAAGAGCAACAATATATAAGTGCAAATGACAAGTCTCGGTTAGCCTAACGCAGTACACGTAGTTTACGTACAACACGTACTTTTGTTCACCAAAGCTGCATTTATTTGATCAAAAAATGCAGAAAAAAAAACAGTAATATTGTGAAAAATATGTGAAATGTTCAAATAAGTATGTTAAAATGTTACAATAACTTAAATATTTAAAAATACGTTTTCTTCTTCAATATATTTTAAAATGTCATTGATTCATGGCAAAGCTGAATTTTCAGCAGCCATTTTTCCATTCTTCAATGTCACATGATCCTTACAGAAACCATTTTAATAGGCTGATTTGCTGCTCAAGAAACATTTCTTTTGATTATTTGTTGAAAACAGTTGTGCCAAAACACTTTTAAGGGTTCTTTTAAAAGAACATAGTTTGTGATTTTTTTTTCTGTATAAATGTAGAAGTCTTTACTGTCATTTTCAATTAATTTAATGCATCCTTGCTAAATGAAAGTATTCATTGTGTTAAAGGGGTCATATGATGCTTTTTTAAAGATCATTATTTTTTTGTATTTGGTGTAACAGAATATGTTGACTTGCTTTAATGTTCAAAAAACACATTATTTTTCAGATACTGTACATTATTGTAGGTCCTCTATGCCCCGCCTCTCTCAAACGCTTCGTTTTTTACAAAGTCCCTCCTTCCGACAAGCGCAGTCTGCTCTGATTGGCCAGCTGACCCAGTGCATTGTGATTGGCCGAACACCGCAAGCACTCGTCGGAAATGTAACGCCCCTTACCATAATCGCGAGCTTCATCTTTCAAAATAAATGTAAAGACAGTAAATAATGTCATTAGTTTTACCATCAGTTCAAGCCCGAAAGTGGAACAGACTTTGATAAAGAATATCTCTTTGGTTTTGAGACTTTAGTCTTTGCAACTTCAGGGATCTTATCTATGCACAATCAGCTTGTAACACTCCAAAGAGAAAGGAAAACTTGAAATCGCATCATATGACCCCTTTAAAAAACTGACTCCATACACTTCTGAACAGTAGTGTAAACTATAATACACTTATACAACAATTTAAAATTGATTAATGGTCACTTAAATGACATTTTCAAGCATTTTTAGGATATTCTTTCAGAAAGTGTAATTGTTTTCAGGTTCTAGCTGAACTCAATGAATGGTTGGATCGAAATATCAAACTGGTCGATAGTGGACTGGATAATGTCCAGTTACTAATAAATCACAAGTTTAAAATTGGAACAAAAAAAAGAAAGAAAGAACAAATTTTATGATCCTTTTAAAGAGGAAAAAGGAATCCTAAATTGTAAAAAAAAAAAAACTTATTATAACATTATATAAAAATATTAAAACATGGAGTAGGTCTAGTGAATGACCAAATATAACAGCTTCCACAATCTTTCTCCTTACACAGATTCTTCCTGCACTCCTCTACTATGGTTCCTTGGACACCCTGTACTCAAACTGCCAATGGCAATGAGGAAGACAAGGAGCTTTCTGACTGATGGATAATTTTAGCAAGTTGTGAGAAACTGCATACGGTAGTATCAGGGCGGCAGATTGCAGGGCATGTTTTTGTGTGTGGGCTCTATTCCAGCAATCACTCAATGGTCCAACAAAGGCCTGAATCATCGTGATAGAGGGCTGATGAAAGTCAGAGGCAGGGCAAGCTTGCTCTAATAAGCCGCTGCTGGTGATTGTTTCCTGCATGTGCCGCTTTGACGGGAAGAGTATGAGGCGAAATAACAGGACTTTATCAGATTTCACACTGTAAAATTACAATTGCGAGCACAGCATCAGCAGAGAACAATGAACAGCAGTGGTAAAAATAAATATTTTATAGTAAGTAGAAGTCTTGATTCTTATGGCTAATGTTTAATTGGGCTCCAGATGTCGGTGCACTTAAGGGAAATTAAGAGAGCTTGAGAGACGGGATGAAGAGCAGCGAGCAGTACACCTTTCTTTCAGATGCCATCCTGACGTGAGGATTGAAAACGTTAGCTTCTGCTTCTTAAAGAAATGCAATGAATAAATAAAACTGAAACAAAAGCACTCGCTGCAGCTCCCAAAGACACTTGATGAGGAGTGAAAGGAGAGGAGTCCATCTGCGAGGGAGATGTGAAAGAACTCTGATGGGCCCCTGGGTGACCAGAGATGCTGTGCGATTGGTTTGTTGAGCGGAAATCTGGATCCCGGCTGTCATGAGTTCTGTAACCACATCAGGAAACATGGCGTTCTCGGGCCTTAAGTAAAGTGAAGTGGAATCTGACAGGTTGTCTTCATTTCTCAAGGACTGGAGAGTGTATGACTGACAGCACCAAATCCTGCTTCAGGTTAAGAGGCAGAGCCAGTCTATAACACCCATCTAAGAACTCTAACCTAGACAGAGCTGTTAGTAAAAGCAAAGCAGGTCAATATTGTGCAAAGCAGACAGTGGACATACATATTGCAATTAAAACATAGCTACTAACCACTTGGCATATCTAACACTTACTCTAATCAATGCCTACAAAAGCAGATTTTTTCAAGCATTTTGATACCAAAGACTCTAAAATATGCCAACAAGGGACCACCTTCCAAATCTAAAATTATTATTACATTATTACAACTGTTGATGTAAAAATGTTTAACTTAATACTAAAATAAAAAATACCGAAAAAGTACTGAACACTTTTTGTATAAAAAAAAAATATATATATATATATATTATTAGCTCTTCTATTTAAGGTCACTAACTAATTAGTCAGATGCTGGCTGACTAGTTGAAAATCTCAAGCTTTTGTTCTTATCCATACAGTTGTCTGGCTGCCACTGGTTAGCTGTTGCCTTAATAACCAGTTGTCGTACTGTAAAGTCACACTGAATTTATCGTATTTACTATCTATGTGTACTGTAGAGTCTCTCTGACACATTGTTCGACTTTGGTCATCTCAGTTGAAGTGATCTAGAATGACATTACTCAGAATAAAAAGAAACATGCTTAGTTCAAAGCCTTCTCTTACAACAAAAAACACTCCAAAGTATCCAGTAGTGAGTTTGAGGGAAACTCTTCTCTCTAAAAAGCTTCTCACTTAAGTTCAAAAGAAAGAAAAGTAAATGGATGGATAAAATAGCTTAGAAGAAAGTGAGGAGGTGGAAAGTCACAATGAGGAAGATAAACTTTGTTTACCTGATGGAGTTGAGGATGATGCATGGTTGCATAATTAAAGTATGATTTGCCAGCATGTAAAATATCTGCCTCAGACACACATTATAATTTAAATAATCTGACAACCTTGTAAAACACACTTTCACCATTTGCCCTATTGAAGCTAGACATCTTAAACTGTGTGCATAATTCAAGGTTCGGTCGCATAACATCGTCCCTGTGGGTTCTGAGACAGGCGGAAGACAGAATGAGATATCTGCATACAGAGCTAGGTAGTGACAGGTAGACAATGCTGATATGAATAATTGAAAGAAAGAAAAAAAAAAAACAAGCAAAGCAACATGCCGGAGCAGTTCAAAACAAGCTAAATGTGAATAAATCATCAGTAGGGGAAGAGCGAGAGAGGGATCTTAATTATCTTGTGGCTGTTATAATGTTTAAATGACTAAATCCAAAACCTTGTTCTAGGTACAAAACTAATTTCTGGTGTGCCTAACTCCCTTCCCTTTATTTATTGTCTGTGTGTGGGTAGCGGTACAGAAACCCAATAGTAACAGCAGCAGGCAACGGTCCTGTCGAAGTGTTGGAGGGAATATCAAAAATAAAATCGTTTCTGACATCAGTTTGCGAGTCAGTGTCTAAAGCCCACATAGTTCAGTCAAGGACGGTTACAAGTCTGACTGATGAAGGTAGAACATTTTGAAAGCTGATTCTTGGGCAAAAACTGAATTTTTCCAAATTGAAGGGTGTTCATTATATGCCTGTACTTTCCACACAGCCTCAATAGCACAAAAAAAGCACAGAAAACCGCATGATGGAGAAAAAATGCATATACAACACAAACTACGACAGAAATTTCCTCAAATACATTTGAATACCTCAAGAAAATAGAACTACCAACATAAAACATTCAGAAACTTAAGCTTAAAACTGAAAACGTCATGAATTGTTAAAATTAAACAGGCCTTTATGATGATATCTAAGGAGTTCTTTATTTGCAGTTAGGTTCTAATATAGTTTTGTGCTGCCCCATTCTTCAATATCAGCTTTTTTGTAAAGCTGTTTTATATTATGAAACATTAACTAAACAATATGAGCTGAAATGAGCCACATAAAATCTGAAGGTCAGACTGAAGTGAAAGCGTCAGCAATTTGTTTCTAACAGTGCACTTGTTTAGAAATATATGCAGAGCAACAGGTGCTACACATAGCCAGGAAAAATTCAAGGTTAGCTTCTCTTATGTTTTGAAGCAATAGTTTCTGTCCTCCTTATTACTTCACAATAGCTAGGAAGCCCAAGGTTCTAAAAAAACAAAAGTGCTGAGACTGCTGACCCTCTAAGAAATGTTGATTATGCTACTGCAGAACAGTATTTATGCAGTGACTACACAGAAGCGTTAACATTGACTGACCAGCTCTCTGTGTGCTGAAGGTGATGGCGAGCCTGGTCAGCAGGTCCTCATTCTCGTAACAGTCCTCTTTGGCGATGACCCAAAAACAGTTCTCAGACATCTCCTGGGGTGAGATCTGCGCAGAAACAGAAAACAAAGAAAGAAAAAAAATTAATCATGGCCTGACATCATCATGACACATCATGGGAGGTCAGGATGCTGGAGTTGCTAGGCAACGTGAGGCATCCAAACAGTGAGGTGGTTTATGAAAAAGTAAAGAGGAAACCTATTCAAATATTCATACTGTGTTCTATCGCTGGTCTTTATTTTGTTCTCCTACATGTCAGTGTGTGTGACATCTGAATGCAGCCCTGGAGAGGCTCATTCTCAGTCGTCTTAGTACATGAATACACAGGGCCGAGATCTCCAGTCACACATCACCACACACGGGCCACACACACACGCAAGCGCACGCACGCCTAAAACACCCATGAAGCACTGCACTGAGGGAGCACAAACTGGTGATCATCATTTTAGGGGAAAAAAGCAACGAAAAGAAAAAAGTAAAGAAGGAAACAAAAACAAAATAGTGAAAAATGAATGGCAAAAACAAATATTAAAGAAAAGTAGTACAGAAGAAAATAAAAAGAAGGAAACAAAATGAAATGAAAGAAGAAAGCAACAAAAGGAAGGAACGAAGAAAGTAAAGAAACAAAAAATGTATAAAAGAGGAAACAAAAGATGTAAACTAAAGGAAACAAAAACAAAATTAAAGGGATACTACATCCAAAAATTTAAATTCTGTCATCATTTACTCACTTTCATGTTGTTACTGTTTCTTTCTTCTGCTTGACACAAAAGAAGATCATTTGAAGAACGTGGATAACAATTGACTTCCATAGTACTTTTTCCCATACTATGGAAGTCAATGGCTACAGTCAACTGTTTGGTTACCCAGATTCTTCAAAAAATATATTCTTTTCAAAAAAATATATTCTTTTATGCTCAACAGAAGAAACTTATACAGGTTTAGCACGACATGAGGAGTATGACCATAAAATGACCATTTTAATTTTTGTTTCATTCATGATAAGACAAAGAAAAGACTACAAACAGTGTCTTAGTCCTGTTCTAAGATCTAATCTGGAAGTTAGAAAGGAAGCCATGGTAACATTGGGGGAGAGCAGAGCATTGTGGAATAATCAGTTTAATGGAGTCTTCTTGTTGAGATAAAGACTGAAAGGGTAATCAATGAGACCGGCTGTGCTAATGAACAGACCTCACACTCCTGCCAAATATCTGAGCCAATAACAGCTCTTCAAATCTGCTCCAGGAGGACATGTACAAAGAAATCAAACGCTCAGTAACTGACTGAACTTAAGCCTGAAGAGTAGCCTCTTAGTGGAAGTGATTAACCCATGTGTCCAACCACATGTCTGATTAAGCGAACATGTGCTGCTACGTTCTTCCCCTCTGACGGGCACAGGGTGGCATGTTTCCCATGGTGCACCAGTTGTAAGCCTGGGCGATAAAACGGTATCGATATTTATCGACGGTACACCTTCTTCGATAAATATATAAAAAATATTCGATATAGGCACGTGCTATGAGTGACGCAGACAGCACGCAAATTTAAAACAGTTTAAACTTTTAGAAAACGCGTAGCGAATTTGTGGAGTTTTATTCCTTTTCACTGCGTCTCTTATGTTTTTAAATGCAATCCAATAAATTGGGTTAATTTAAAAATACAGTGGTTACATTTAAACATTTTTTTCTATTGCTCTTTGTTTTTAAAAAGGTTATAAAAATTGTCAATAATTATCGATACTGAACGATATGAAACATTATATCGTTGATACATTTTTTAGCTATATCGCCCAGCCCTAACCAGTTGTCTTGTCTTTGGCTTCCTGAGCTGCAAAGCTCTTGTTAATGAATAATAAAAGTCTTAGGTCAAGAGCCATGAATATTGTATGGCGTCAGTTTCTCAAGCAGCTGTTCAAAAAAAGCTTATTTGTGTCCTCCTCATAGCTAATTACAAACAGGTTTTGGATGAAATTAAGCATATGGTGGGCTCTTTAAAAACATCTGTATGATGGTGGCAAAAAGGACAGAGATTAAATATTAATCCTAATGTTATAAACTAACACAACTCGAAAGACATCGTGCTGCAACATCTGCCGAGAAACCAGAGCAGCCAGTCATACAGTAAAGTGTGATCCTTCACAACAGAGCAACATTTGCTTTAATGACGCTTGGCAGGAAAGTTTTCTTCGGTTACTTCACAAACATCTGTCCTTTTATGCTACTGTCGCCACCACATCTGAGCACCAAAGGAGGATTCTGTCCCGTAAGGGTTTAAGTGAAGTTAAAGACTAAAGAAAAGTTATTTACGGTACAGAAAATGTTACCTTGGACCAATTGAGGCGCTTAATGGAAGTCTCTGGCTTGAATTCCTTCTTGGGTTTGAGGCCGAAAGGCAATATGAGTTGGATTGTGGAGGATGTCAGTGCGCCCAGCCCCAGAGGAGGAGGAGGAGGAGGTGGAGGCATCCCGGGCATGGAGGCACAGCCTGGTGGAAGTGGTGGAGGTGGGGGGGGTGGCTGAGCTGGAGCTCCAGGAACAGGTGGAGGAAGAGGTGGGGCAGGGGGACATAAGGAAGAGGCAGTTGAAGACAAGGCCGGTACAGACTGCACTGAAGTTAACACCACTGGAACTGCTCCGAACTATGAAAACAAGAGACAAAAAGGAACAAACAGCAGATACATGCTCCATATTAATTCAGGTCCTGTTTCTAAAATGACTTTAAAACAAATGCTACTGTTCAAAAACTTGGGCTTGTAAGATTTGCTTTTTTGAAATATTGTTACAACTTAAAATAACCATTTTCTATTTTAATATATTTTCAAATGTAATTTATTCCTGTGATGGCAAAGCTAAATTTTAGGCACCCATTCTTCCAGTCTTCAGTGTCACATTATCCAAAATATTTTCACAAAATATTTTTGTGAAAACCATGATTGTTTTACAGCAGTGGTCACCAACCTTTTCAAGCCCAAGATCCCTGACCTCTGCCTTTATGAAAGTTAAGATCAACCTATTGATGAATTGATAGAAAAAGATTGTACTTCCAATTTGAGGCCTTTTATTTAGTGTTTTAATTAGTGATGCACCGATCATGATTATTCATGGCCGATTCGGTTTTTTAAAATTTTTTTTTTTAAGGACATTTATTTATTGGTCATTTGCTCTATAACAAGCAAACTGGCCTTAAAAAAAACATCAGCGATTCAGCGTTTCCTTGGTTACCGCTGTAAACAAAGCAGCGCTGCACTTAAAAATACCACTTTATATAGAGGCAAGAGGAGAAGAAAATGCCATTGCTATTCTAAACTTTTCTGAAGACAGTCAGTTCCCTTCAGTGATACATTCATATAACCCCTCACCCCCAATTCAGTATTTATATTTTCTTGCTGTATTTCGTGAACAGTGAGCTGCTATGCCGGCTACAGTATTTTCTCCTCTTCACCGACTCTGGCCTCTGTTAACGTCCTGTATACAGACTCAGGCATGATGTATTTTTCTTTATCACTGTCTCAGTAGCTCCCGAAAATAACAGAAAAATAAGTACAAAAAAATACAGTAAAAAGAATGGAGAAGTGTAATGTATTTTTTGTACTTATTTTTCTGTTATTTTTCGGAGCTACTGGAACGTAGTGATAAAGATCTACCAGTCGATCGTGATTAGGCATGGGCCGATTACCGGTTTCAAGGTATACCGCGATTTGAAAATGTCACGGTTTCAAAACCGCTAATATTTTCCGTTATACCGTTCCTGTGGTATGCACTGTTTTTCATGTCTCCTCAAAGACCGAAAGTGTAGGAATCCCTCAGGTTGAGTGCAGTGTATAGAGTAACACGACCCTCCTCCAGTTGGTGCGAGCGAGCTGTCAGTCACGTGTGTAGGATGGCCGAACTTAAGGAGCTGCCCCTAGAACTTACGCGATCGGCAACCGGCCGTTTTTTATCTTATTGCAAGCAACTCGTCTATGTTCTGGACTTGCACAAACTGCGTTGCAATGCAATTGTTTTCCAAAATGTAATTTATGTGAAAATATGAAGTCTGTAAACGCCCGTTAACACAGGCCAGAGACATTGAAGATGGACGCACAGAGAAAAATACTGTAGCAGGCAGATCACTCACTGTTCATGATGCAAGAACTATTGGAAGAAAATCCTCAATATTGATTTGGGGGTTTATATGAATGTGTTTCTGAGGGGAACACATTCATATAAACCCCCAAATCAATATTGAGGATTTTCTTCCAATAGTTCGTGCATCATGAACAGTGAGTGATCTGCCTGCTACAGTACTTTTCTCTGTGCGTCCGTCTTCAACGTCTCTGGCCTGTGTTAA
>NW_015636193.1:187079-193916 GCF_001515625.1 Sinocyclocheilus rhinocerous
CAGCTCTGCTTTGTTTACTGCGATAACCAAGGAAACGCTGTATCAGCGCCTCCTGCTGTCAGAGAGTGAATCTGCATCTCATTCAGAGCTTCTGCTGTTTGTTTCGTTCAGGCATGTAGTATAATTTCACAAAGCTATTCAGAACATTCTGTTTTTGCTTCAAATTGGGTTATTATTAATTCAAATTATGTATATGAAATTATATAACGAAATTATATAAATTATATGTATACGAATTATATAACTAAAATGAAATAACTGTAATTACAGATTAGGTTCAATAAAGACTTTTTTTCTTCTTTTTAGGAAACAAATCAAAGAAAAAATAAACAAATTCTACTGTTCCTAATATTCTGTATGTTGCTCAAAAACAAAATATATTGTGTTCAGCGGAAAAAAGTTTTTTTTGTTTTTTTACCCAGTCATTTAAAAATAACACATTTTAGAGCTGTAACGACAATACCGTGATACCGTGATATTTTTGCTTAAGGTTATCATACCGTCAAAATCTCATACCGGCCCATGCCTAATCGTGATCAATGGGTTGGCAACCACTGTTTTACAGGATAAATAGAAAGTTCAAAAGAACAGCATTTATTTGAAAAAAATATTTTGTAACATTATAAATGTCTTTATCACTTTCAATCAGCCTCACGCATTTTTGCTGAATAAACGTTTTTTGTTTTGTTTTTTAAATTTACTGACCCCACACCTTTGAACAGTATTTGAGTAACACTTCACAATAAGGTTCAGTTCAGTTTAAGACGTTAATGCAGTAAGTATTATGAACTAACAATGAACAATAATTTTATTAACACATGAATTAATGCAAATTGTAGTTTTAAATTAACATTAACTTGGAATGATAAATACTATAAAAAAAAACATTGTTCATTGTTAATTCATGATACCTAAAATTAATGTTAATAAATGTAACAGTAACCATGAACAGCTAACCATTTGCAATAAATATAATGAAAAATAAAATAAAATAAATTTAAAAAAAATTAACCACACTGTAGGAAAGTGAAAGAAGAAAATGTAAGGAAAGCAGTAAGGAAAAAAACTAACAAAAAAAGGTCAAGATGACAACGAATGAAAATAAAAGGGACTTGGGAGTGGATTTGTGCTAATATTTTAGCCCCTGTGCTAACATACGGGCCATTAATCTATTTATGCTTCTAAAAACAAGTTTGAATCCTGCTGGCCCAGTAGCAGTGCACTTCTGCGTGATGGCATGATGCAGTGGTGAAGGTTCAGGGTAAGTAAAAAGAAAGTTTCCAGGTCTGATCGCTGTAAGAATCCATAACCAGTTGCATCATTGAGCAAAGTCCTTAAACCCTATGTAACTTCAGAGGAATCATACCTGCAATAAGCTCATGGCATTCTCATGACAATATCAGAAAGCAAATAAAAATAAAAGATCCTATGAGGTGTAAGGTTACATTTGTGTACAGCAGAGACATACAGTACCTGTCCTTCCAGATTTACTCAGGCAGATGAGTAAATATAAAAGATTAATAAGACCATAACCCTTTTCTCGCTCAAAACACCTCCACCTCAAACCTCCATCAAACATTCAGAGAAAACAAGTATGATATATTACTCTGGTGTATTCACACCATTCATCCTGACTGGCAAACAGCTACAAGAGGTTGTGGGGGGTGGGGGGATGGGGGATTTATTGAACAAGTAGGTGTGCTCTAATTCACACTGCGTGCATGCCGGCCTCTAGATAATTCAAGGCTAAGAGTCAGCATGACTGAGAATTGTAGAGAATTGACTGGGTGGTTACTTTTTGCGTTACTGCAAACGATCGCACCCCAAAAAGATGGATCAGCTTAACTGCCTGCACTCCAAACTTTCACTTCGCTCATTGGCCACCATTATTTAAGTATTGATCTGCTCTATCGACGATAGCCCGGTGAGCCAAAAAGCAATTGATCAAACAAACTGTTCAGTCGATGCCCTATTTGTCATGTCAGTGTGAGAGGTTTGGGATCCCTTAAAAAAATAAAAAATAAATAAAAAATAAAAACAACAACGAAGAGTCTTGAGTCTGAGGACAGAGTGGAGGAGAGGGGTACAGACATAAAGCCATGTGAGCCAGAAAGTAAGGAAAACAAAGAGAAACTTCCATGTGCAGTAGTGTCACAGCTTTCATTGTAATACAGCAGGTTCATTTAATGTAAATATATAAAGTCCAATAACATACAACTATTACCAATAAATGACTGATATTATAAATCAATGTTACAGTGTTCAAAAGATAAACACTAAAAACTCTGATATGTGGTTTTAAAGAAAAAGTGCACTTACATTTTTTTTTGCCATTATCTATTGTTATCCTTTTACATTTGTGTGAAATGCTGATCTAATAATCTTAAAATATGCAGAAGAAATTAAATATTCAGAATTGGCTCATAAAAACCAAATAGCCGATACTTTACTAATATCGTGTCAATACATTATAAATCATTATAAATAACAAAAATCATTACACAAAAAATATTAATAATAATAATTGTAAAACATATTTAAAACATTTAAAAAAGAAAGCAAGCATATAAAAAGTAATATAATATTATATGCAGCTGTTCACGGTGAAATAGACAACATTAGGGCAGATTGTGCCAATCTCTATTAGAGAGAAGCACAAAAGCTGTAAACAAGTTTGATGTCAGCTCCAAAAGAACCAAAATCTTTGTGTAGAGAAGGGGCGTGATCAGTATACTTGGCACACAAGTAATCTCTTTAAAAATGAAATAATGCGAGGACGTGAGGTAATTCTGTTCATTATTATGATGGTATAGTGGGAGAATTGTGTATTAGGGACTGGGGGAACAAAAACACACAGCTACCTACACAGATTACGTTAGTGTAATCTATTAACTGCATAAATTGATCAAGATCAAGATGGTGCCGCGAATGGCAGCCACGGCGCTGAGCTCCACAATTCTTCTGCTGTTTTTGTTTGTTTGTTCTGTATTTAGTCATTCTTCTTCTATAGGTTTTACCAGAGACAAACTCCTTAACATTAAGCAACACATCCCAGACAATATTTTTCCATTTTTTGATTATTCGGACGTTTTGTTGGACATTCTAGTCGGAGGTACAGCAGTGTTGTTCAAACGCGCACTCAGACACAGAAGAGGGAAACGCCCTGGCGCGCTGGTTAAGCTCTGCGAGCGCGGCTTTCGAACTTGCCAATGTCCGTTCCCTTTCTAACAAAAAGGATGAACAACTTCACCTCACCCGCATCAACAAGGACTTCTCAAACTCTGCTGCATTGTGCTTCACTGAAACCTGGCTGAGTGAAGCCATTCCGGATAACACGCTTCATCTGCCGGGCTTCCAGCTGTTCAGAGCGGATCGCATCGCGGAGTTACTGGGGAAAACGAGAGGTGGTGGATTGTGTTTCTATATCAACGAAAGATGGTGTTCAGTTGTAACAACTCTGAAAAAGATATGCTCTCCTAACTTAGAGGCGCTCTTCATAAACTGTAAACCTTTCTACTCGCCGCAGGAGTTTTCCTCGTTCATTCTTGTCAATGTGTACGTTCCTCCGGACACGTGCGTGAGCGCAGAACTGTGAACTAATTATTGAAAGTGAGCAACAGTACCCGGTCTCTCTTTTAATCATTCTTGGAGATTTTAACAAAGCAAATCTTTCCCGCGAACTGCCAAAATACAGACAGCATGTTACATGTCCAACCAGAAACAGTAATATATTGGATCACTGTTACACCACAATAAAGGATGCATATCACTCTGTCCCACGGGCAGCTTTGGGGCTCTCTGATCACTGCCTGGTTCATCTTATACCGACCTACAGGCAGAAGCTGAAATCAGCTAAACCAGTACTAAGGACTGTAAAAAGATGGACTAATAAAGCAGAGCGGGATTTACAAGCTTGCTTCGACTGCACTGACTGGAGTGTTTTTGAAGCTGCAGTCACTGATCTGGACGAGCTCACAGAGACTGGGAAACTCAAACAGCTTCGTCATGCCAAAGAGGATGCTTACAGAAGTGGGGATAAAACCTTGTACAACCAGGACAGAAACAGACTGACAAAGGAGATCAGAGTGGCTAAAAAAAACTACACTGAAAAGCTGAAAAAACTGTTTTCAGCCAACGACCCGGCGTCAGTATGGACTGATCTGAGGAACATCACTAAGTACAAGACACCACCCCCACAGTCTGTCGCTCCACTATCATTCCGGTCCCCAAAAAACCCAAAATCACTGGACATAACGAATACAGACCTGTCGCTCTCACGTCTGTGGTCATGAAGTCATTTCAAAGACTAGTCCTGGCCTACCTGAAGGACATTACTGGACCCTTTCTGGAGACGTGTCTGCTTACAGACAGGAGGTTAAAGAGCTAGCTGTCTGGTGCAGTTATAACAACCTGGAGCTGAACACGCTCAAAACAGTGGAGATGATAGTGGACTTCAGGAGAAACCCTCCTGCACTCCCCCTACTCACCATTATGAACAGCTTCCTGGGCACCACCATTTCTCAGGACCTGAAGTGGGACATTCCCATTGACTCTATTGTGAAAAAGGCCCAGCAGAGGCTGTATTTCCTTTGCCAGCTGAGGAAGTTCAACCAGCCACACGAGCTGCTGAAACAGTTATACTCGGCCATCACTGAGTCTGTCCCGTGTACATCCATAACTGTCTGGTTTGACTCAGCTACCAAATCAGACATCAAGAGACTACAACGGACAGTCAGGACTGCTGAGAGGATTATTGGTTCCCCCTGCCCAACCTGCAAGATCTTTACACTTCCAGAGTAAGGAAAAGGGCTAAGAAAATCACTCTGGACTAGAGGTCTTCTTGGGTCCTAAAATCTGTACCTGACCCAAATCGACCCGAATCACTTCTTACCCGAACCCGACGTGCATAAATAATTTTTTTTTTTACAGAAAAACCCGACCCGAGACAGACCCCATGAAATTAGACCCGAGTCCGACCCGACGGCACTTAATTTCGAACCCGACTGGAATCGAACGTAAACAGCATTGACGTGTACAGCCTGCAGCCCCGCAGTCAGTCAGGAAAAATCCCGGTGTCCTGCTGACTGATTTGGCCGCTTCTCCATTACTTTTATTTATTTAACATTTATTCAATTTATTATTAGGCTACTTTATATTAGTGCCTGCCTGATGGATACAAGTTATTTCTGAGCTCGGCTTTCAATTGTGACCAGTAGATTTGAAAAATAAACGTGATAGTTAGATAAAAAATCTATAGCCTAATAATTAATGGATTCGCTAGTGTTGTCTGCAACCTGATCTCCAGCGAAAGGCTTCTGCACACAAAATAGAAAAGCCCTGCATGAACACGCAGCATAATGAAGCGAGTGGATTTTCCTGATGGATCTCATATCTATAAGATGATTTCTGTGTGCGAGGTTACAAACTTATGCTTCTTTTCTATGTGCATTCCTCACTTAACATGAAAGTGAAAGCACTCGGGATAGTTTAAAAGAATTCGGGTCTAGTCGGGTCCATTTGGAAAAAGCATGTTTATTTTAAATTACCCCGAGACCCGAGGCCACTAATAACGAACCCGACCCATGTCCAAAGTACTCGAAGTTTTGGACCCGAACCCACTCAGGTCTCGGGTCGAATCTCGGGTTTTCGGATCCAAGTGGACCTGTGAAGACCTCTACTCTGGACCCCTCACCCCCATCCCACTCTATCTTCAAACTATCGCCTCACGGTACATGACGGTATTTTTTTTTTTCATGCATGACCGGGTGTTAACCATATTTTCTACTGATTGAGATAGGAAATACTGCAGTATATTGACTTAGAATGCCCTATTTTACTGTCATGATGAGTGAATATTGTCAAAAAATACCACACTAAATAGTGACTAAACACGACCCCTTTGACCCCTTTTTAACCAGGAGTCACTCTCTTATAATCGCGGCATCGTCTGATAAAATCAACATGCATCTACTGCATCTACAGGCTATGCGGTTGTTTTGGCTATATTACTTTTTTGTCTCATGCAGCGCACTGCCTGCGTCTGAGTAACAAACTAAAAAAAACAACAAACAAAAAAGTCCATGTGATATTAACAGACGAACTACGCTCATATTTATAATTCCAAACAATCAGTAAGCGACAGGTGCTAGGAAACGCTGTTTTGTACTCATTTATTGACGAGTCGGCTGCGGTGCTTCTCTGCCGCTCACTGCACAGAACAGACGCCGAGAGAGGTGACACTTCTCCGGGAAAGGCAGCCTCGCGTTCGCGGGACAGCACTGGCGAAATCTTACAACTTAACCATAGCTAAGGTTTATCCCAAAAAGTCGCTAGGTTTGTCAGTATGAATATTCTATGGAAAAAAGCCGCTAAAAGGGTCTGAAAGTTGCAAAATCTAGTGCTAAAGTCGCGCTCGTGTGTGTGAGACGCGGGAGCTGATGGCAGCGGGCGGTGGATATTTGTGGCGGTCAATGTGGATATTGTGGATGAGTTCTTCTGTCATCACGTTCTATTAGCGCTTCAGTTTCGGAACTTTCACGCTTAGTAACACAAACAGCTGTTCCCTCAACACAGTGCAACAGTGAAAAGGGACCCCTTTCAAACAGTGTCGAGTTCCGAATGTTGTTTAAGCGACGTATTGCGGTATTTTAAAAATTCATATCATAACAAAAATAAACACCGGTATTCGGTATGAACCGGTATACCGCCCAGCACTAACACACACACTCACTTACTCTCTCTCTCTCACACACACACACACTCACTCTCACACACACACATACTCACTCTCTCTCAAACACACACACACACACACACACTCTCTCTCTCTCTCTCTCA
>NW_015636193.1:194179-197005 GCF_001515625.1 Sinocyclocheilus rhinocerous
GATGAGTTCTTCTGTGTCATCATGTTCTATTAGTTCTACAGCTTCAGTTTCGGAACTTTCAGGCTTAGTAACACATACAGCTGTTCCCTCACCACAGTGCAACAGTGAAAAGGGACCCCTTTCAAACAGTGTCGCGTTCCGAACGTCGTTTAAGCGACTTACACCAGTATTGCGGTATTTTAAAAATTCATATCATAACAAAAATAAACACTGGTATTCGGTATGAACCGGTATACCACCCAGCACTACTACAGAGCACCGACCACCAGAACAGCCAGGCATAAGAACAGTTTTTCCCGCAGGCCATATTCAGCCAACAATTAAGAAGTTCACAACTACACACTGTCCATCATAACTGACACTTTCATACATAGTATCTGGAAACTGTATACTGTAAACTACATAAACGGTACACTTGTAAATAACATATCTGTACATTCATTTAAGCAATTATATTTTTTCTCTATATTTCTATTTCTATATATAGTGCATTATTTATTTTTATGTTTTTCTTATATTAGTGTTATTTCACCTTTACTGTGTAATTCTATGTATGTCTGCACTATCATGCATGTTTGCACTGTGTGTGTACTTTCTTCTGCACTGGAAGCTCTTGTTGCCAAGTCAAATTCCTTGTGTGTGTAAACATAATTGGTAATAAAGCTCCTTCTGATTCTAAGCCCATATTTTAAGGCAAGTACCAGATATAGGTGTCATGTCATAAAATATTTGAGCAAAGAACATTATCAAATATTCTAACATTATCATTGACTTCAGTTTAGCGTGAGTTTATGCACTTTCAAAACAACTCCCGTTATAATCAATGAAGCTGTCTACACTGTGAAATAATCTTACTTACATCATATGTACATCTGCACTTTGTTGTTTTATGATCAGAGAATTTGCAAGAGTGTAGAATTCAGTCAGCGAGTTTGCACTGAACAAAACTCCAGCGTTTCTCTGATTGGTCACTGCATTCATAAGCTCAACAGATTTGTGTGTGATTGGTTATAAAACACAATGCTGCAAAAACGCATAAAAAGAAATATGACGCAAGATGAGTAGATCTAAATTTAATTCCGCAAACTACACTTTTCATTTCATTTTCTTCACGACAACCGTAATTTATTTTAACTGTGCAAGGGCATTCGAGTGATGTCATTTACTCTATGGGACCTATTCATTCTACTAAATATAATGAACTGAATAACAGGCTAGTAGGTAAAAAACACATTTTTGACTAAATTATTCAGTGCATCTTGGACTTGTAGGATCTGGCAGGTGTGATTAGAATGTTATCATCCAGTAAGTGTCTAGAAGTCATCCTGGCTGGTATAGCTGTATTTAACGACTTTTGAGGTCCACACTGATTCCTTTGCTCCGCTAACCCAGTCGTCATCAGCTGAAAAAACCCTTCTGTGTTTGTTGGTTGGTTATTTCCCTGCTCTAGCTAGAACATGATGGCGGTGCAAATGGATTTTTAAACATTAATCACATTTTAGCTTTTTTTTATTATTATTGTGGTTTTGTAATTTCAGGGAAGAAAAAAAAATAATACAGACAATTGAAACACGGGGCACTGATTACTTCTAGCAGGACGCAGGAAAAAGCTCCCAATTTAATTGAAATGCGGGTCACTGATTACTTTTACTGGTCAGCCTTCTTTGGTGTCGTGATCTTCAATTCTCAAAATTTTATGTCAACTTACCAAACAGTCAGTCTCGAACACCGAAACAAAGCAATATCAGAAAGAAAAAGAATTAAACACAGAGAATCCAGAAGGGGAGACCGAAATAAAACAGTGAGAATAGAAAGAAAGGAATCCCAGCAGCAATGCCATCAAAAACAGTGACAGAAGTGGCCAAAATAAAGAAAAGAAGCATAGGTACCTGGTTTCTATAGGACTGAATTTCAGCTTCCAGCTCATTGATCTTCTCCTCTTTCTTCAACAACTGGGCTTGAGCTTCCTGTCTGCCCAGGAACTCCTCATCAAGCTGGAGAGCAAAACCATATCAACAGAGATGAGCAAAACCATATCAACAGAGATGACCAAAAAAAACAAAAAAAAAACACATCCTAATATTTTTTACTGATGTTTTGAACACTGCTCCAATGTGTTCTTCTGTTAGTATTATGTACTAAGGCTGAGCACTAATTACTGAAATAAAAAGATAATTGCACTAGTATGAAACAAATACAAATCATAAATTCAGTTAAGCAGGGTTTCTGCAGGATTTCTAAGCTCAAATTTAAGACTTTAAGACCTTTTCTAAGACATGCACAAATAAAATTAATACCATATAAGCAGGGTAGGGCAATGTCTATAGTAACATATTAAACTGTAAAATGACTGTAAAAAGCATGATTTACAGTTTAGATACTGGAAGTTATAGAAGTTTTCACAAAAATTTTTTTATAAAATGATACACTACACATTTCAGCCTTTAAACCATTTTTAATAAAATGGATGAGTCAAAAGTATTATTATATTAATTTAAACAATTATTATCAATAAATTATTATATTAATTAAATAACATATAAATACATTTTACAGTTTAGATTTTTATAATGCATTATCTTCTTATCGATCCACCAGTTCACATTTACAGCTCTGCGTGTTTGCAGGGTAAAAACATGGGTCGATTTTCACATCGGTCTGAACAAAAACAACCCCAATACTGTGTTCCTGCAATACCGGAGGCTGCAGTTTCAGGACCGCATTTCTAGGACCCTATAATTGTATTATTATTATTATTTTAATTTATTTTTTTGTATGTATTTATGTATTAGCAGTTCATACGATTTTATAGCACTTGCTATTCAT
>NW_015636193.1:197070-206826 GCF_001515625.1 Sinocyclocheilus rhinocerous
GGTCTGAACAAAAACAACCCCAATACTGTGTTCCTGCAATACCGGAGGCTGCAGTTTCAGGACCGCAGTTCTAGGACCGTATTTCTACTAGGACCCTATTTTTTTGTGACAGCGCCATCAGCCAATTCTATTCCAACAGAGGAGACCTGATTCAAACATCAAACAAACAGATGCAAAGACTAGATCCATGGAAACTATTCATTTTTATCTTACCATCTTATTTTTAATGTAAGAGCTAGCGTGAATTTGAGTGTTCGAGGGGGTGTCAGCAACCTCCATTTAGCCTTAGGTGTGCAAAACAGTTCACTGTGCTGCTGGATGTTGTAAACTAGTATTTGTATTCAAATTATTTTAAGAAAACAGAATTTAAAACCTAAAAATGATATATATATATATATATTTTTTTTTTTAGGGCTGCACGATTAACAGATTAATCAGATTAGTTAATTACGGTGAAAAATAACACTTTAAAATTAACGCATTTAACGCACTTGCCCCGCCCCAGACCCATGTGGGTCATCTGACATTGCATACAGCTGATTGATGACAAATATGATGCAGGGCAACAACTCACTGTGTGATGAGCCTCGAGAACGTAGTTGGAATGTCCCTAAAATTCAAGATATGGGGCAAAAATGCCCTTGCAGGGTAAAAACATGGGTCGAGTTTCACATCGGTCTGAACAAAAACAACCCCAATACTGTGTTCCTGCAATACCGGAGGCTGCAGTTTCAGGACCGCAGTTCTAGGACCGTATTTCTACTAGGACCCTATTTTTTTGTGACAGCGCCATCAGCCAATTCTATTCCAACAGAGGAGACCTGATTCAAACATCAAACAAACAGATGCAAAGACTAGATCCATGGAAACTATTCATTTTTATCTTACCATCTTATTTTTAATGTAAGAGCTAGCGTGAATTTGAGTGTTCGAGGGGGTGTCAGCAACCTCCATTTAGCCTTAGGTGTGCAAAACAGTTCACTGTGCTGCTGGATGTTGTAAACTAGTATTTGTATTCAAATTATTTTAAGAAAACAGAATTTAAAACCTAAAAATGATATATATATATATATATTTTTTTTTTTAGGGCTGCACGATTAATCGAAATTAAATCGCAAAGGCGATAAATCGCGATTAGGCAGAAGCTGCGATTGTCATGCATATCCTTCAGTGAAGCACGGTTCTGTGATCAGCAGTCCGAAGGTCTCCATCTCCATCCGAAGGTCAGAGGGCGCTCTCGCGCTGAAACTCTAAATACGCCTCGCAGAAGAACTCCAGGAAATGACTATAGCGGTTGCTGAATAAACAGAAGATTTAACTGCTTTCACTGATTCAACATGACTAATAAACACACGACTACGACAACATATGGTTTATCTGTGTTCTGTGTCTTATTATAATTTTTATTATAATAAAGTATATAATAATGCAATGCTAATCGACATAGCCTTTAAGAAAGCCTTTAATTAAACAGGCTTACTGTAAATGCACATTCATTCTCTGCCAGCAGGAGGCGCTTTCGGAATGGCAGAAATATAACTGTTTCACCGGTAATGGCAGTAAACAAAGCAGCACAGCACCGGACTCTGAAACATGCAGCACTCGTGTTTATTTAATGAAATCATAGCCTTTTGAAGTTTAATAGTCACATTAAGCCATATCAAATTTAAGACCTCCTGAAATCATAATTAAGACTTTCTTGTACAATATAAGACTTTTTATGGCCTTATATTTCAAACAACTAAATTTAAGACATTTTAAGACTTTTTAAGACCCTGCGGGAACCCTGATTAAGCGTCTATGCAAAAAGTTACAGAAAAAAATTTGCATTTAAAAAGCAGGACACATTTCCTACAACACATCATACTGACCCGAACCTTTAAACAATAGTTTACTGCACAAAAGTAACATGCCACAAAACTACAAATAACCATAAACTTGTATTGCACAAAACAATGCTTCACAAAAAAATAGTGCCCTACGGATTAATTGCATAATGATCAGAAGCATTTCTTTTAAAATGTCTGACTGGAACGCAAATTTACTGACTCACACCATGTCTACACTGCAAAAAAATTATTAAAGCATCAACATTCACAGAACACTGTTATTTTTAACTAAAGCAAGCGGCTGCTGCGTGCATGGTTTGGCATGGCAGAATGCCAGCAAAGAGCGCTGCATTTATAATCTCTAAAAGACATTTCAGTTCATCGCAATCTCACAAATCTCTGTTATAGCACAATAAATATATGCATAATGAATCTTTCATAATGTCTACAATTCGTGGGTTATAATGAGAGTATTCGTGAGCATGCAAATTTCAGCACTGCATTGCTCAACGCTGCAAACACGCTGCCTAAATAGAAACTGCATATGCTTGCACCTGTTAATCGTTTATATTTTATATTAGTTCATGTTGCTTTTGTGCAAAAGATGAATAATTTATTTGTTTTAGATATTTTATGTTTAGATATTTCTATTTTGCGGGAGTCCCGTGAATCCTTCTCCCGCATCCCACACACACACACACGAGTGTCTACCCGCCCGCACCGGCACTTGCCCATCTTGTCCCGCGCCGCACTCTGTTGCGTCGGGTCTCGTGGGAGCAGGTCTCTAATCCACTGGCACTTGACTCGACAGTACTTGTGCTACATCCTTTTTACAATCTCTAGATTATAAAACACTGCATTCTGTCAGCAATGTAACGCGGCAGTAACGTATAGAGACCTCGGCTTGTAACTATACACTAATTACTATTTTGAAAATTATAACGCGTTAACCGGTGGGAAAATTTCCTCACCGTCACAACCCTACTTGTAACTATACTCTAATTACTATTTTGAAAATTATAACGCGCTAAATTACTCCGTTACTAAAAAAGTAATCAAATTACAGTAACGCGTTACCAAGTAATGCATTACTGCCCAACACTGCTAATCGACCATCCTAGCCCAACAATTCCAGGTAAGTTCATTTCATTCATCAAGTTAATTTCCTAGATGTAAAACCATAAAAAGTGTTTTTTGCTAGTTTTAAAAGTGAACTAGCCATCTGGAAAGGATGTAGTTTAAGAGCTGTGGTTTGGCATCTATAGATCCGTTGCCCTCAACCACGTACATTTCGGCCCACAATTATAAAGGAACGCTCCCAACAATCAATACAGGGGCCTTTTTAATCTCAGAATACTGTTAAATACAAATGGCTGTTTGAACGATTTCAAGTAATTTTGCCTTAATTAAAGAAAGCTAAATGGTGTGGTCGTGAATGGTCTTCAAAGGTCGCATACTTCATTAGAGGAGCCAGAGTGAGAAGAAAGAAACACAAAACAAGTGAGGGGTGGAAGATAAAGAGGAGGAAAAGAAAGGGCACTTGCCTTTTGAGCTAACTCTGAGGCCCTCTGTTCAAACTCCTCAGCCCTGGCTTTATCCACACACACCTCTGCGGAGAAACCGTGGAGAGATTAACCATTTAAATTCAAAGTAAACAAACCGAATAAATTCAAAGATAAAAGCATACACACCTAACAGGTGGCTGAAGTCCACATCCAAACGTTTGCGGTAGGCAAAGTCAGGATCTGTGCCGCTACGATGAAGGACGATTTGAGACACACACTCCTCTATGATCTTAAAATACTGAGGCCTAGAGGACAGAGAACAAGAGAGAATACGAGGGAGTGATGAGGGAAGAAAAATCAATGCATTGTATTATCTTTTTGGGAATACGGTACCACTGACTCGGGCACAAAATGAGAAAAATTGTTAAATTAACTCTAAATCCTCTGACAGTAGCAATACTGGCTTATACAAGCCATTAACTAGTGTAATGAAAATGACTGAGTCCTTTAAATCTGCGATGCTGCTCGACACTCACATAAAACCGAAAGAGAGATATAAAATGGAAAGGGATTTGGAGAGACATAACAAAAATGAGAAGGGATGACGTATGAGATATGGTAGAGTGAGCTCATTAAAACTGCAGTCAGGCAATAGATGTGCCCAACTCCACACCTGGAGTTTTGCGTTTCTATCCCTGTTATGATAATGCAAGCTCATCACTTTCATAGTTATATATTTGAATTAAAAAACAGAAGTAATATTTGTTTGTATATTATAAACTGGGTTGACATGTTTAATAACTCTAGCCTTTGTGACTGAATACAGAGAAAATTTGAGAGGCTTTTCTTTAAAAACTTTTTCAGCACTTTGGTCGACACTGTCGTTATTAAATGTGCTATATAAATCAATAAAACTAAACTAAAAAAGTTAAATTAGCAGAGCTTTGGAGGGGAAAGTGGAAATAATTTGAATCAATCAGACTGAGGTGATGCTCTTTGATCTGAGGTGATCACTCTGACCTTTCACAGGCATCATTTCTCAAGGCACTGTGAAGCTGATGCCCAAAATACACCATAATAATGTCTAAAATTAAAATCTGTCTCAGTATTCTAGTGCTAATAATCATGTTCACTAATTGATATATTTGACTACGGCACAAATAAAGTACCCAAATCAACCACATAGTGAAATATCAAATATGCTTTACATAAATTAGGATTATAAAAATCAGGTGACCATATTTTCAGTTTTAGAGAGTCAGCAATAAGGGCACATGAATCAACATATCCCTGACCATAAAAAGAAAAAAAAGTGTGTAGTGTGTAGTCATGGTACACTCTTTTCCATAACGACTCAGAAAGAGCTAAACGATCACTCTTTGACTTGAATAGCACACCAACTGGCATGTGAATGTGTATATTAATGAAGTAGGTATACATTGCCTATCTGCAGTGGTTTTTAAAAACTGAGTAATATATCCTGTGTTCTACATATTAGGAGCCTGCCTTTTGATCAAGACCAGGTTTAACACACCCCCAGCTGTGAGCTCAAAGACATGAAAACTCTCTTTGAGCAGACGCCACAGATGAAAAGAGAGAGCAAGGAAGAGAGAGGGTATATAGGGAACGGGAGGAGTAATGTGGGCATGTGAGATGAGAGGAAGATGAAAGCAGGTCCATTCTCTTTGTCGGACACTGTCATTGGATGGTTTGGGGGGGGAATAGACCAGCAGGGCGTTTGGACTGCCTGTGTAGAATAAATAGCATTCATGGACAGAGTTTAGAAAGAAATGTTCATGAGGTGAGAAGAGCTTACTGGGACGACTGGGGCCGTTTAATAAAAACTGACCAATTTACCAGCAGGACTCGAGGAGTAGACACAGCCAAGTTATGTTTAGTTGGTCAGAGCAGAATTTATTTGGTCAGTTTAGAAACAAGTAAAGAACGCTTTGGGATACTAATATTTTCAGGATTAACTACAGCCAGGTCTTCCCTCCAGATCTCTATATAATAAACTACAATTTTAATAATTTGTTCATGCAGATGAATACAAATCTACCTGAATTATTGCAAAATACATAAAATTGTATATGTATACAAATTAACACAATTCTATTTTAATTTATAAATATTGCATAACATTTTACACACATTCATATGATAGACAGATATTCAGATAAATAGATAGAAAGAACAAAGGATAGATAAAAGATATATAACGAAGAACACAGAGAGATGAAACGATTGAAAGATTGATAGAGCGGCAGAACGATTAAACAATTGGTACAGGGAACGACAGAGTGAACGAACAATCAATAGAGTGAAAGATAGACAGAAGATATAGCGGAAGATATAGAGATATAGACAGATATATCTCTAAGCAGAACGGGCGCTTATTTTCTCCTGTACTGGCGCTCAGCAGATGGTCTCTATCTTTACACCTCTATTTCCCTTTGCACTTCTCTCTTCTGTCAAAGCTGTTATTCTTAACACAATACAGCTCACTGGCTAAAGAGCTTGAAAAGCTGTTCTCCAACACACTGAGTCATTAGTGAGACCTTAATGCCGTGAGATATGTGCCATTGCATCACTGGCACTAAATTAGTCCGAAATTAATAAAAACCTCAGACTAGGTTTGAAAGGGAGGAGAGGCGGCATTTTCATGAAAGTTCATGAATACAAGATGAATGTTACGTGACTTGTAAGGGCCTGAGTTTCTTTTCCTTTAGGTTTATGAAAAGTCCTTGTGTGTATAATACCATTAAAAAGTTCAAACACACCTACTCATTCTTTAAAATCATTTGAAAATGCATACATTAGTAATAATAAATGCAAAACGAACAAACTGAAAGAAACAGAAGCATGGGAATGCCGTAGTAGTAGTAATTAAATAAAATGTTTAACTAGTCAAAAAGATTTTTAAGTAGCGACCCTCTGTCTACATTACATGCCCACTTGTTGGGTGCTTTTTTTATTCACTCTTCGGTCAACTTTAAAATAAAATAAAATAACCCTTACTGTGTGAAATAGTCATTCCTGACCAGAAGCAGGTGCTGTAGTATGGAAAGAAAATGGCTCTCAGTGCTTGTGTCCTTCACAGAGGAGTATAACACATTAAAGACATCTCCAATATCAGTACGCACTGTGTTAAGGAGCAAACACTGCAACTGGCAAAATAAAAGCAAAAAATGGAAACATACAGAAGAGAGTGTACACACTCTTTATACATGCAGTGTAGACACAAAGACAGAGCAAAGAACTACTGACTAGCCTTGTCACAGCATGAGACTTGTGAAACATTGCTAATGAAAGCAAATGATTCAGGATGATTTATAGTTATGATTAAATCTAAGAAAACAGCATCAATACAGTCAGTGCATGGTTTTTGAAGATATTATTACAGTCTGCATATGACCAACATATTATTGTTGGAGGTCCTCTAAGGATCAAAGAATGAGTGGGAGAAAGAAAGAGAAGACGACACAAGGGAGGGAGAGTTTTCTGAGGAGCGTTTAAGTGTGGACAGAATATCAAATGAAATTGCATGCATCTCAGCATCAAAAGGATATTCTAGTTCACTCCTGATGTCCTCCAGGCGATGGGAGAACTCAATCATGTCCTCCTCCTTGTGCTCCTCAAAGACCTTCAGCTGGATATCCAGAGCATCATTTTTTACAGCATTCAGGCTCTACACAGTGTGAAGGGCAAGGGGAAACAAAGAGAAGAAAAGAACAAATTAAATGGACCATGCCACAGAAAACACGATATTCCTTGATCTTTTGAATAAAGACTTTGATACAGTACTATGTAGCCACACAACTCAAAGTTCCCTGTTAGTCCACCCAAACTATTGCTGGAAACTAAAGGCAAGCGCACACTACAAAAATGAGGTGCGACAAGACTTCATAATTGACTAACATAGTCTGGAATTAGTTGTGTACAGTGTGCACCAACACAACAGAAATCAATAAACTGCAAATGTTTTACTATTCTTATGTTCACTTGGCCTAAGCTGCAAAAAAAATATGAAAAAAAACAACAGTTCTGATGTCAGAATGACAAGCACATTAACACATTTCCACAAACAACTAGTCAGTATTCAGAAAACTGGTGGGAGTTTTGTTGCTTATTTCATACGCAAAGAGGTTAGCCAATTAGAATAGAGGTCAACTACTTATAGAAGTCTTACAAATATAGTAGCAAAAACAGCAGGTATAATTCTAAGGAGCAGTTAGGAAAAGAAATTGAGGGAAAAATTATACACAACTGCTTTTGTTGCAAGAAAGCATGACTAACATTTTAAGTGGACTTTGAGGGGAAAATAAGACAAATATGTGGAATATTAGGCACTTTATGAGAGAGAAAAGAGAAACAGTGACAAAACACTATTTTCAAAAATGTGTATTTAGAAAGAGAAAATAATAATTTCACTTTCATTCCATCTCTTTGTATTCCCTAGTCCTGTTTCTGAGGCAGCTTCTGTTTTGAATAATAAATAAGACATGCGTGAGGCATTAATCTATCTCACTTGCTCACTCTCTGGCTTTCATTTCACACACTTCTCCTGTTTTGTTCAGGCAGTTTTCAGTTGTTTGCTGATAGAACATAACCACATTCAGAATGCCAAGAGGAGACAGACCGAGAGAAAGAGAGACCAATCCAATCCTGGCTGTAGGTATTGATTCAGCAGAGCGACCTCTCCTTCAGGCCTCATAAATTATTTGCAGACCCATTTTACAATATTTCACTCAAGTGGACAACTCATTTAAATATTAATACACACAGGCAGTGGTCGAGCCGCTTACCGGCAGGATCTCTCGCAGGCCGCAGCGCATAAATTCATTTCGGATGTGCAGCCTGAAGTCCAACTCATCAGGAGACGTTACGAGGGCATTGATGAGCTGCATGCAAGCCACCTAAAGGAAGAAGATAACATTCAGTAAGAGTATGCTGTGTTTATACACATGCAGGTCTGAGAGTATGCATTTGAATTATGTGTAACCGTGTTGAGATACTAAATAGATTATTTGGATTAGGATTGATTAAATTGAATTTGAAGAACCATTTAAGTGAGGGAAAAAAAACAAAAGGTGAATTAAAAAAAATAATAATCATGTAAAAGTAATGGTAACCAGTTGAAGAATTTTAAATATACAAGGTCCCTTATACATAAATACACTACCAAAGTACTAATCAAAAGTTTAGGAACGGTACTTTCAGCAGGGATGCATTAAATTTATCAAAAGTGACAGTGAAAACATTTTTCATTGTTAGAAAAATTATATTTTAAATAAAAGCTGTGCTTTTGAACTTTCCGTTCAAAGAATCCTGGGAAAAAAATGTATCACGGTTTTCACAATAATAATATTAAGCAACACAAATGTTTTGAACATTGATAATTAGAAATGTTTCTTGAGCACCAAATCAGCATATTAGAATTATTTCTGAAGGATCATTTGACACTGAAGACTGGAGTAATGGCTAGTGAAAATTCAGCTTTGCCATCACAGGAACGATCTGTAATTGATGTCAGTGATTTTTAATTAGCCTTGACAATTTTTTTTTTTTTTTTTTGAAAGCAAAAGTTCATGGCCTTGAATGTCTCACTGAAGCTTCAGGGCTCCAGAATGCGACCAAATGGTCGCATTTTGCAACCATTTTTTCTGCCTGTGCGACTAAATTTTGTGAGCGGTCGCACTGGCACGACTACCGTGTTGTTCAACTTATAAGCGCTGCCATTTCTGTTGCATATGAGAAACATCAAACGGCTAACGAAACCGCAAGCATAACGAAACCGCGGTACTTGTTTGAGCTGCGCAGCGCTTCGATTGTAGAGCCTGGTTTATACTCGCCGCGTCAGGCATAGAAAGAAGATGTGCGCAGCTAAAATGATGCGAATATTGAGGAAACGATGGATGGTTTTCAAGCTAAAGTAAAGTAAAAGACCGCTTCTTAAACCAGAGAGGGTGAACATGTTGGTATTCTTGTGGGAAAAATCATGCAAGCACTGTCACCGATAGCAAGTTTAGTTTTACTTTTATTTTTGTTTTCTTTTTGAAAAGCTTGTTATCTTTGCGGTTTACCTCACGTTACGCTATGAAGGCTCTCTTTTATTATTTTTATTTGATTCCTCACTGTTTGCTAAACGTTCTGTAATTTATTAGTCTATAGAATACAGCATGTGGTGTTTGCCATCTTATTCGTTTTTGTTAATAAACGGTTTGTAAGCTTGTTTATCATTACTGTTTTATTGTTGTTGTGCTTTTTAATTAAGAATAACAATGAATCCATATTTTGTTTTAGTTTTAAAAAGTGAAAGGTGTGTAGATATGTAAGCAAAACAGACAATTATCTTTTCTCGTAAACGTGACAACAAGATCGCGAATTCGAAAGTGAAAGCATCCGAAGCCCGGCTTATAACA
>NW_015636193.1:207748-241380 GCF_001515625.1 Sinocyclocheilus rhinocerous
TTACTGTTTTATTGTTGTTGTGCTTTTTAATTAAGAATAACAATGAATCCATATTTTGTTTTAGTTTTAAAAAGTGAAAGGTGTGTAGATATGTAAGCAAAACAGACAATTATCTTTTCTCGTAAACGTGACAACAAGATCGCGAATTCGAAAGTGAAAGCATCCGAAGCCCGGCTTATAACACAGCAAAAGAGTGCGACCAAATGGTCGCATTTTGCAACCATTTTTTCTGCCTGTGCGACTAAATTTTGTGAGCGGTCGCACTGGCACGACTACCGTGTTGTTCAACTTATAAGCGCTGCCATTTCTGTTGCATATGAGAAACATCAAACGGCTAACGAAACTGAAAGCATAACGAAACCGCGGTACTTGTTTGAGCTGCGCAGCGCTTCGATTGTAGAGCCTGGTTTATACTCGCCGCGTCAGGCATAGAAAGAAGATGTGCGCAGCTAAAATGATGCGAATATTGAGGAAACGATGGATGGTTTTCAAGCTAAAGTAAAGTAAAAGACCGCTTTAATAGGCTACTACTGATGAAAATGAACGGGTTGAATGTTAACCACTTTCGTTTACATATAACTATAAACTATGATAAAAGTTCATCAGCATGCATTGATTAATCTCATGCTGTAGCTCAAACAAATAAATAAAAATTGCGACCAAATCATGTGCTCATGCGACCAACTGAGAAAGTTAGTCGCAAAAGAGCGACCAGTGGGAATAATGAGTCTGGAGCCCTGAGCTTGTTTTGAAGGGTAATGTATATGAGACTGCAGTTTGAACCTGTTGAAGAGCATTACTGTGGTTTATGACTCTCACAGAGCTCTCAACCAACATAGAGGATTCCATCACCTCAGTCAAAAACTACTATTCATCTCCTCAAGCAACAAAGATCATCAATTATTGATCAGCCTTCTCCATGACACTCTAAATCACACATGTGTGGGGGAGTGTTTAGTTAAAAGTAGCTGATGCATTCAGGGAACTGAGCTGTATTGAACAGACAGTGAACTGTCTGTATAGCTCTGTGTGTCTGTACCTCCTGTTCACATCATGTCTGATGATGCAATAATTGATTATTACACAACAAACCACACCAAATCCAAATTATTTATAGTGGCGAGTCTCAACTTAACAGGCTGTAATGGCACAAGGCTGGTTACCATTCTAGTAAGGATTTGTCAAATAGATTCATACAGCAACAGTAGAGTTTTTTTCTTTTTAAATTTACTGATTGTGCTGTATGATTTGGATTCACTATGTTCATAAGTATAATAAATTTTAATATCAATCAGGACGCTACACACATGATTTAATCCATTCATTAAAGGATTCATCAGCTATTCAAACAGTAACTCCTGAATTCATGAGTCTTTTGAAAGATGCACTAAATGGACAGACTCACAGGACTGCTGTATTATTATGATTCATTAAAAAGAACTGGTTCATAAAAATCACCGGTTGATTAATCGAAAATTCAATATTTTTACTCAAATGTAGGGATGTAACGATTACCGGTTTGATGATAAATCATGAATCAAAATTCCCCACGGTTAGTATTACCGTTTCATCTTTTAATTATCATTAAAACCGTATTAGATTACCGCGATTTGAACAACTCGCGATAAATAAATACTGTCCAGCATAAAGCACAGTTTTAAGTAACAGTCTCACGTACATTTAATTCTGTAGGGCCAGCACTCTGCAGAGGAGCAGGGCAGGTCTCGAGTATTAGCATGCATGCCACAATTAAATGTGTGCACGCATTTGCATACTGCAAAAAGAGAGCCCAGAGCCAGTCATAACTAAACTTTTTTTTTTTTTTTTTTTACAAAATTAATACTTTACAGAGAGACAGAAAGTTACATTGACCAACAGATAGACAGATGATAAAACAACAGATAGAATGAAAGACAGACAGACAGACAGAGAGAACAAAAGAACAGATAGAACAAATGGCACAGAACGATGGAACGACAGAACGAAAGATAGATTAATCAGTAGACAGAACAATGGATTGATAGAACGATGGATAGAATGAACGACAGAACGACAGATAGATAGAATGATAGATAGATAGAACGATAGATAGATAAATCATGATAAAATTCCCCACGGTTAGTATTACCGTTTCATCTTTTAATTATCATTAAAACCGTATTAGATTACCGCGATTTGAACAACTCGCGATAAATAAATACTGTCCAGCAAGCAGCACAGTTTTAAGTAACAGTCTCACGTGCGCACAGCACGAGTATTATTTTTTCTGGGAACTTATGACTTTAACTTCACTACATTTGAAAGACAAATATTGTACTTTTCACTCCACTACATTTCTATCAAGGTCCTCGAAGTAGAAAGTCGTTACTATGTGGCAGTAGACATTGTAGACAGACAGACAGACAGATGGATAGGTAGATAGATTTTAACCCTTTAATTATTCAATGATAAATTATAAATGACCTATTTATTTTTTACATCTTTTAGTGCTCTGATTTAGTCATGATCTATTCCGTTATTAGAGTCAATCACGGTTTATAAATGTAGAATATTAAATGAAGGTGATGTCAATTTTCTATTGCTGGAGTACTTAAGAAAACTGTTTATTACAAGATTTGTGGTTTACAGACCCTGACTCACGGTGCACTTCTGTCTTATTTGAGGGCACAGGACTAAATACCCCTAATCAAATTATTAATAATTTATGGAATGATTATGGTAAATCTCATCAGCAAGTTTGACTAATGCCAGTTTATGCTTTCCAATGCAAATGAAGAGCTGTAACTAGCAGCACTAACCTTTGTGCTTTACAAGTGTCCTGAGCCCCTAAGCATGCTGGCTAAACAAAAGGTCATGTTGATTTCTCAGAAAGGGACAGGAAATAAAGTTAGTTTTATAATGTTTAATTAAAAAAAAAACAAAAAAAAAACGAATTTCATACCTGCATAAGCACCGAACGGCTTAAAGGAGCATTATGCATCTTTACTTATATAAGATTTTGAAATGCATTCGTGTAAAAAGGACTGGTCGTTAAAAAGCAGACATGCTCATTTGTTTTCTGATCCTTTTCATGAAGGCGTCTATACAAAGTCGCTGGGGGATTTTAAAGTGTAAATTGCGTTTTAGAGGTGATTCAGAGCCTGTGACTTCATCGTTATATTGAAGTCACTATCAAGCAAATTGCTGATGCTTCATCACAGCATGGCCATTTACCGGCCCTCAAATCTCTGAGGGAAACTTATAAAAAGGAATAGTATATAAAGGAAATTTATTTCTCCATCTGAGCAATGCACACAACACCAGTCTGTCACAATAGTGCGAACTGCACTGTGGAAATGGGTAGAGTTACTTTATTACTGAAGTGCTAATTAATAGACAACTAGGGATTTTGAACAGATATTTGTGCAATCACAGAAAAAAAAAAAAATTCTGAATCATCTTTCATCTTTCTTTCCAATAAAACAAACATATTGAAAAAAAAATCTTGTTCAAATTGATGTAAAACATTTTTCAGTAAATAAATAAATACACAATAACACAAAAATACAAATAAAAATATACATTTATTTATATAAGACTGAAATTTAGCAAAGTATTTCTGGCATTTTATTTATTTATTTTTTTTAGATGTAGCCATCACTTGGAAAGAAAAAAACTATAAAAAAAAACACATAACATATCCACAGATCACAGTACTCATATTTTCATTTTCTTTAGAGAGTGGCACTATCTATCTACAAGTTTCTTTCTTCTGCAGCTATCGTAGGTATAAATATGTAAATATGGCTGAGTGTGTATTGAGGTCATGAGGGCATTGGTTGAGCTGTATCAGCAGAAGACGAGTAAACAAGGAGGCAGATGAGGAGCAGTAAACGCTTACCTGTAATTGGACCGAGCGAACACTAAGACCTTGAACGATAGGGTTAAAGCGGGCCACCTCTCTTCCCTCAGTTGCCGTGGTGATGGCCTCAAGGACCTTCTCCAAACTTCATGCAGGAAATAAGTAAAAGTAAAAGTAAGGGTCATGGCTTTGATTTGGCTTTACATTTTTCGCAGAGGGTTATGCTGGGATTGAAATTCTCTCTGCTATGGAGGACTCTGCGTGCACTTACTGCTCCAAATATACTTTTCATGGAAACAATTGCACCTTTTCAGTGTTTACATAGAGCTGATATTTAAAAGAGTGTGTTTTGATGACGTGGTCATAAATGCTTTATGCATCTGAGATAAATGATATGCTTATAACCTGAATGCAAAAAGACCAAACAAAAATATAAAAGAGGAAAAAGCATCAGTAAGAATGTTACAAGGCTATGCTATCATACAAATTCTGTTTGCAGAAGACAACACACAGCTAAAGAAATTACATTAAATTAAATTTTAAGTTTGCATCAATGAGAAAATGCCATATGAAATACATATTTGATACCCTATTTGAAGATGTCGATGTTAAAAATCACAATAGGGGCATAAAACTCCAACCGAAAGTATATAATTGAGGGGAATTAAATAATAAAATCAGGCTGAAATAAGAAAGAACAATAAATGCATCATAACCAAATTGATTTCAACTGAAAGGCTGCAAAAAGCGAGATGGGAGGCTTACGTATTTTCTTCTCCCACAATGCAGATTGCAGACAGCAGTTTGACCACATCTGTCATCATGGCCGGCTGACCAGGGTCAATGGCTTGGGCCAACAGTGCCAGACTCTTCTCCTCTCCAAGGATCCGCTCCAGTCCATACTGCAGACAGACAGAAAAAAAGTTAAGTAATACATAACCCAGTGTTTCCTGTGATGCCATTCCATGGTGACACTGCACCACTGCTAAAACTACAGCATCTCAGCAAAAGACTGATTCATTGTATCTGCTTTGAACATAATGACCTACAAAGAATGAATGCACAAAAAAACTAACAATATTTATACGAATAAAATGTCTTATTATTGCACAATATTCAACAAAAATGAAAAAAAAAAACTATTATACAGTATACAACATTCAACTATAAATTAAAAATAAAATAATTATTACTGATATTCAATAAAAAAAAAATATATAAAAATCTAATAATAATCCAAAGGGTACGTTATTGGAAATACATTCCAAGGGATTGGAAATATTGAGAGACACGTTAAATTCAAAGTAGTAATTAAGGAGAAGAGTTTTAGTTGTAAATTAGAGGGGACTCTTTCAAAAAGTGGAGGAACCAAAGAAGGACATGACGTAGCTGCCTGTTGCTCTGTCCTTGAAGTAATGACAAAACTGCAATCAGGGATATGTTAATAGTAGTGTGAAAGAGAGAGAGAGAGGGTGAAAAAAAGTAAAGAAAAAAAGCATAAAGGTGAATGAAAAACACACACAGGACAGAAAAGCCTTGGGGGTCTGAAACAACAAAAGCAGATCGAGACACACAGAGAGAAGCGAGGAGTCAAAGAGGGGAGAATATCCACGTCTGAACACAGGGGGGTTCGGTTAATGACAACCGCAGTGCCAACACCACAGGACAAATTTCTCATTAATTCAAAACACTCTGATGTAACTTAAAAGACAATATCTCTCTACTCTCTCAATCTTTACATGTAAGATTCACTTGGCGTGAAATTATTCACAAAAAGTTGATAATTGTTGAAAAATGGTTAGACTAATTCTGAATTTACATGATCTGATTATTTAGAAATTAACAAAATACAGGTCATCATGTGACTAAATTTGGAAGACCCAAATCGGCTGCCATCTTGCAACAGCACAAAATAAATTGCAATTTTCAAGACATGAATCATCCTGACTGAATTAATTTCTGACTAAAAAGCTTTAGGACAGCAAATTTACCAAGTTGTGTTAATTGCTTCATAACTCATGCCAATTAATGGCTCCAACTGCCATATCTCAGACTTGTTGTCATTCAGAACAGATGTTTCTGCAGTGTTTTTTTTTTTTAATGCAAACTTAGGTATGAAAACATCCTTTCTGCCTCAGAGGCACAGGGGAGATAACGCGTTATCACAGTGTTTACGCGCAGTAATGGATGTAAACATATTTGAGCCATTTTCTGTCTTCATTCCGCGAGAGTTGGTGACAGCTGGACGGGAGCACCTGGCTGGCAGGCAACATGGGCGGACTACGTCCCATGATGCTGCGGGGCTGAAGTGAGAGGTCTGGAGCTGTGACAGGCCTCTGGGTAAATAAGGCTCTCGGCACCTGTCGGGTGCTTGGGATTACGTCATACCTTTAGGGCTTGTGTAGTAGATTTTGAAACTTGCAGAAAACACAACTGGAATCTCCAGCAAATTAATTCCCACAATGACTACACAGAAATAGATACAGTGAGTGTTTTTTTTCCTTTGATCCTACAGAAACAGGCCTCAGGAAAACAACAATGGCCTCAACCCATTTATAATTCCTCAGTGGATGACCATGACAGATTCCCAAATGAAAAATGCACTGATGCGCTTAATTGCTTTGTTTCCATTTTAAACAAATGGCATGTCAATTAGAGTCAATGACGAGACAATTGAATACAGTCACAGAAAAAAAAAACTAAGTCAACTTGTGAAGCTCCTGAGGAAAAGAAAACTCATTACATACTGTAGATAATGACTAGATTTTTACATTTTCTGTAAAAAAAATTACAAAACTCACAACCATGTTGCTAGGGCACTGTGGGTGGTTTCCAAGGTTTTGCTTTTTGGCTGCAAATATGTTCTAAAATAATATGAGTGTTCAAAAAAATAACTTTTTATTAAAAAAAGTTTTTAGCTCCCTGTTAGGGTCTAGGGATTTTTTCCCCAGCAAGGATGCATTAAAAATTGTCAAAAATGAGAGTAAAAAGTTTTACATTGCAACAAAATATATATACAACAGTGGCAAATTTCTTGAGCAGCAAATCAGTATATTAGAATTATTTCTGAAGGATCATGTGACACTGAATACTGGAGTAATGATGCTGAAAATTCAGCTTTGCATCACGAGAATAAATTACATTTTTAAACATTAAACTAGAAAGCAGTTATTTTATTAAACTAATAATATTTTACAATATAACGGTTTCTACTGCATTTTTGACCTAAAATGTTTAATACTTAGGGTGCTTTTAAGGGAGATCCACAATTCTAATATTCTGGCCAATACTAATAAAGCAAATAATTGGTAAAAAGAGCTGATATTTTATACTATGTTGTCTAAATAAACTAAAAATAAAACACAAAAAAATTTACTGTAACAAAGGCATGAAATTACGGCAAAGATTAAAAAAATAATCAAAATATAAATGTAGAGTACATGAGGATGCACAATTAAATATCTAATATCTAGGATAATGATTCAATATTGACTGATACAAAATGCAAAATAAAATCTGAAAAAAATAATTACGCATTATATGCATAACTACTTTATTCTTTTTCAAATCTTGAATAGCAATGTACTGTAATACTTATGCTTACTTTAGAAAATACCATTGATGATCACCATTATAACAAAGAATCAGACCTTTTAGCGAGGCTGATAGATGACTGCTAACAGCTTCTTAGATAAGATCAGTTTAACTTCACTCAAACACCATGTGATATGTTGACACCTGACAACATGTCTATCTAACATCTGCCACCTACCCAGTGAATGAAAATGGATCAAAACACCACTAATCTCTATCTCTACCACGAGTGTATATATGTTTGCACGAGGCGGAGGTAACTCCTCAAACCCCGGGCTATCTCAACAACATCAGAGACACCACTGGAGATCCACTTCTAACGTATCATCCTAACAGGAGTGTGCAAATCATCAAAAGCCCCCTCAGACCTCTCCACCTCGGCCGTGCAGAGTAACCCCCCTCCCAAGTTCAGAGTGGTGGCTGTCTGCAGCCCCCCTCATTTGAAGCTCTCCTCTTATCGCTCCAAACCATTTGAAAGCTGCCGCAGGTACGTGTGTCCAGCAGGGAGGAGCGGGAGCGGGGTGAGTTAGCGGAGATGTAACGCGGAAGCTGATTAAGGGGTCGGCTGAGACGCCACAGCGACTGGAATGAGTCTTGTTTGAAGGTGGTGCTTTAGGGTAATGATGAGATTTCTATTTCAAAAAAGTACATCTGAAACTCATGAAATACATTCACAGCAGATAAATACACCACATTTTTTCTATTTTTGTTTCTTTATTCTACATCTTCTGTCACTTGTGACATTTAATTAAATGTGATGGTTGGCTGGTTCTTGTTTTAATGCCATGCCATCTTCCTTGGCTATTTTCATGGTGAGTAATAAATTGCAATAGTACAAAATATCAAATTAAAACCCCTATATCATATGGTTTTTAAAAATTAGCTAGAGATAAAAACTCTGGATTCAGGGTTGATTAAATGGGATTGCATTAGATGAACAACAATCATCTCCGCTTAATATATGAACTAGGGATGCACCGAATGTTTGGCAACCGAAATTATTCGGCTGAAAATATTTTAAAAAAAGCTCTTTCGGTGTTCGGCCGAATAAGCAAAAAGACCGAATAAATTGTACCGAACAAAGATATGACGCGATCAAATAGCAACCAGCGCAGAGTGAGAGGCGCGCACTCTTTATTATGCAGCACACACGTCAGCAGTGTGGAAGCATTTAAACTGTCGGAGAAAGACGCTAAAAATCATTACAAGCACCGACAGCGAGACTGTTTAGGACTGCATCGCATGTCTTCAATGAGAAGAGGAAGGGGTGATTGTTGCTGGTTACTGTATGATGATTGAAATCATGAAATGGCCTTAAACAATTAGTAAATAAACTGCAGAACGTTATGTTTTCTAATACACGCGCGCATTGCATGTATTCTGACAGCGCTGCACGAACTCGCAGCAGATCTGCTTGTTAACCAGGGTTCAAAGTATTGTAATTTCACTGTTGTTCTGTAAAATAAAATAAAAATTAAGACAATAATAATGATAATAATCATTACAACAGCTCTGTTTTAATACAATTATTTTTAACATTCACACAGTGTTCAAATTAGGAGCTGTAATATTTTCTAATGTTTTAAAAGAAGTCTCTTCTCAGCAAGGCTGCTTTTAATTGTACAGTAAAAAAAATAAAAAATACATGCCTGATTCAAGACGGGAGTCTGATGGCCAAAAATTATTATTTTACTAACTTATTAATTTTAAGTTAAATTGTGCTTTGTTGGTATAGTGTCTGCTAGAATGTTAAAAATGTTCAGTGTTAAATATTTTTAAATTGTTGTTTTGTAATAGATTTTTTTTCTTTGAAAAGTAAGACAAAACAGTAAAAAGCCCATTTTGGCTTTTTAATTTATGCAATGGTGAAAAAAAAATTGGCAAAATACATGGGGAAAAAAACTCGAAAAACCGTATTCGGCCTTCGGCCCAGTGTTTAATTTTGTTCGGTTTCGGCTTCGGCCAAGAATTTTCATTTCGGTGCATCTCTAATATGAACAATAAATTGTTTAGGTTTGAAATAGAATGACAGCCCACATTATTTATTCTTCTACTATGAAAAAAATAATATAAGCAGTAAAATTTAACATAAATGATTTTTTCTTTGGCCACATGCAAACAGCAAAATTTTGGGCTTTCCACTCCAGCACTATATTGTCACTAAAATTCTTGCATTTGTATATCCTTTACATCCATTTTTATGTATTGCAAACTTAAACATTTGTTATATGTAATGTATTCTGCATTTTTGTGCAAAATTCTGCTGACTGGTCAGTAAAATAATGCTATCTAGCTGGATGTCAGATGAGGTTGTCAAAATAGCAAAAATGACTTATTTTCCAGCATAATGAATTTATTGGGTTGGGTTGCGTTACGTTGTAGCTATATAATGTTGTAACTTTTCTTTGTGTAAAGAAAAAATATTTTAATATTTTTGTAAAGAGAATAATTGTAACATTATTTTAGCAAACACAAAAATCTATGTTTTTTAATAATCTAAAAAATTATTATTCTTTTATGAGGGTGGTGAAAACATGCAAGCGAAAGAAGAAACATTTTCACAGCTGCAAAAAGTTTAACTTTATGCAAATAAGCAGTGACGCAACAACCACCAACGGGAGTGAAGACGGTGGAACTCACATTCTGAAGAGTCATCACAACCATATTTAGGTGCAGTTTGTATGTGGCCTTTGAAAACTGATAATTGTCCAATATGAGATGAGAGTTATCTCAAGTGGAAGGTAGTTATAAAGTGATCCCGCTGCTCGGTTGGATTATTACCTTGTTGTTCATAAAGGCCTTGAGGCACTGAATGACTTTGTGTTGACTCTTCTTATCCACCTTTTCTTGGCTGGGGGGAAAAAAAGAAAAAAAAGCAAGAACGAATGAAGCAGAGCTCAGTGGGTTACGAGAAGACAAAAACCGATTCAAAGAGTTTAGTTAACAAACTGTTATGACCTCAGGACTCATGCTGAGGGTAGAACACACAACTAGTTTGAAACCTAAGCCTTTGCTTAAGAAATGTGGGTAATGAAATTTGTTTTACTGTTTTTTGAGGAGGAGCTTCTCCAGCGTATCCAACAGTAGGCCCAGACCCTCATGGCCAAAACTCTGCACCCAGCTGAGAACAAGAAAGAAAAAAAAACATGTTAGTAATTTTGATAACTTGCAAAAAACATTTCTTTTAATACTATAGAAGTCAATTGCTCCCATCAACTGTTTGGTTACCAACATTCTTCAAAATATATTTTGTGTTCAGCAGAAGAAAGTAATTCATACAGGCTTGGATCAACTTGAGGGTGAGTAAATTATGACAGAACTTTCATTTGTGGGTAAACTATCTATTAAGTCAGGTCCAGCAGTTTACACTATTGGCCCTAGAAGTACATACTTTATATTATCTAAATAAACCACATTGTATAACATGCCAGGATCGAACCATAAGAGTCAATAAGCTTTATCAGAGTGAAGTTTGTCAGAGCCCATTTAACGTCAGTAGATTCCACCTTCTTCAACAAATTAAGCACTCCCCTGGAGCTAAAAGTGAAAGGCATTGCTAATGGAGCAAAGATGTTTATTTTAATTCCATTCAGACACAATCTTGCGCACTACATCTCTATTAATTCGGCCTCTATTGTCTGTGGGAATTGCCACGGCGGAAATTTAACTCTCCAATAACGAGAGGGGAAGCGTGTCGAGTGAGGCATTGATTAATAATGAGGAAATTCAATAAGCATAAACAAATCGCTTAACCCATTGTGTGTAGGAAGCAGGTTAGAGAGTTCATTCAATTACAACTGCAGCCTGTAACAGAGGTTTCTGCAAACATAAGCTTTTATTTGGATGTAACAGTAATGACACGGCCCGAGAAAGCAGACATTCCAATAAAAATATTTTTGCCTGACATTAAAACCATTTTCGGGTGAAAAACCTTGTTCAGACCTGACATAACTTTTACAGTAGCAATACTATTAAAATTCCAGCAAATACCAGTAAGTTTTCATGTTATGGCTGATAATTGATAAATGGTCAATCTTAAACTTCTAATCTATTGTGTCTAAATAAATTTAACACTAAAAACTAAAATCAATATAATATAATAACTCAAATATAATGCATATAAGAACAGCTGATGACGATCTTGTAATGTCTTTATGATCTTCAATTATTTAAACACTGGGTACATCTGTATTTGCAGTTTCTGCCATTTTGAATAAAATTTCTACTCAAATAATAGATGCATGCATGTAAGCATCTATACACCAATTTGTCATTTAAGACCCATCTACCCTCAGGTAAAGGTAATTGATCTTAGCGCTGCGTTCGACACTATTGACCACAACATTCTTTTGAATAGACTAGAAAACTTTGTTGGCATTAGTGGAAGTGCATTAGCATGGTTCAAATCGTACTTATCTGACCGCCATCAATTCGTAGCAGTGAATGAAGAGGTATCTTATCGATCAGAAGTGCAGTAACTCCATAACCCTAACCTCAAGGCTCAGTAATAGGGCCGTTACTTTTCACGCTTTACATGTTACCCTTGGGAGATATCATCAGGAAACACGGTGTTAGCTTTCACTGTTATGCTGATGATACTCAGCTCTATATTTCTTCGCGGCACAGCGAAACATACCAATTTGAAAAACTAACAGAATGCAAAGTCGATATAAAAAACTGGATGACGAGTAAGTTCTTACTGCTAAATTCTGAAAAAACAGAGATGTTAATTATAGGACCTAAAAACTCTGCATATAATAACCTAGAACACTCCCTAAGACTTGATGGCTGCTCTGTCAATTCGTCATCAGTTAGGAACCTAGGTGTGCAATTTGATAGCAATCTTTCGTTAGAAAGCCACGTTTCTAGCATTTGTAAAACTGCATTTTTCCATCTCAAAAATATATCTAAATACGACCTATTCTCTCAATGTCAAATGCAGAAATGTTAATCCATGCGTTTATGACCTCAAGGTTAGATTATTGTAATGCTTTATTGGGTGGTTGTTCTGCACGCTTAATAAACAAACTCCAGCTGGTCCAAAATGCAGCAGCTAGAGTTCTTACTAGAACCAGGAAGTATGGTATCCAGACCAGATGGTGGATCAGCACCTAGAGATGACCTTGACAGCCCTGAATGTCAGCAGAGATCAGGACAACTAGATGAGCCCCAGAGACAGATCCCCAGTGAAGACTTTGTCTCCTAGACGGCCACCGGAACAAGACCACAGGAACCAGTGGAGTCCTCTGCACAATGTGACTTGCTGCAGCCTGTAATTGAACTGCTGGTTTCGTCTGACCAGAGGAGAACTGGCCCACCGACTGAGCCTGATTTCTCCCAAGGTTTTTTCTCCATTCTGCCACCGATGGAGTTTTGGTTCCTTGCCGCTGTCGCCTCTGGCTTGCTTAGTTGGGGACACTTCATTTCCAGCGATATAGTCGACTTGATTGCACAGATACTATTTAAACTTAACTGAGCTGGATGATGACATCACTGGATTCAACTGCCTTTAACTGAAAATTGAGTGTTTACTATTGTCCTTTTCCATTATTGGCACACTATTTTCCTAATTAATGCTCTACAGTTGCTTTAACACAATCTGTATTGTTAAAAGCGCTATATAAAGGTGACTTGACTTGAAAGAAGTTCAAGCCCCCTCTCTTTTCCTCAAACACCTAAAAAAACAAACATGCACTCAAGAAACTGCACTTTTACTACATTTTCAGGCTTTGATTCATTGTGTCCTCAAGTCCATAATGGTCAAACAGAATCACTGGTAAATTGGTGGTTAAGCCCACTAAAATAAGGCAGGTACGAGCAAGAGAAAAGCTCATCTGCCTTTGTCTGTGATCGCTTTGGTCACAAAAAAAAGAAGATCAGTGCTATGAACTGTTGATCATGTCAGTCATGGTGGGCTGGGTTGAGTGCAGTCTCACAGAACTGTGTGAAATTGCCTCAGTGTAAGTGTAGAAGAGCAGTGAGCATCAATAGCCCATTTTCAGAGAGCCAGTGTCAAGAGGCGTGGGTGTGCTTCCAAGGCTAAATTACAGACGAAATTGACCACAACACGGAAACTGGAAACTAAGGAGGACTGGAGAAGAGAACTGAGAAAAGAGAGAAAGATAATGCTGTTTAAAGTAAATCAGAGTGCAATACTGAGACAGTCCGATGAGACTGAGAGGCAGTGCTGTCCTAGCCGAGCTGTGGCAGGATTGATGTCACCACACTTTCACAAACAGAAAGTTTGCGCCAAAATGAGTTCTTGTGCCAGTTTCATTACAAAATAGCCAAAGCAGGGTTACAGACTGCGCCTAAAAATTATTAATTTGCGAGTGATATTTTAGCTGAAATCACCACTGGCAACTATATAGATGTAAGTTATGACTTAAAAATTTGCATGTAATACCTTTTTTCCTGCTTGTTTTGCGATCACATCTTTTGTTATGTTGACATAATAAACTGAAATGCGCATCAAAGTTTTAGTGAAAAAAAAAAACTTCAATGTTGTCTTTGACGTGTGCGATCAATGTTGTCTTTGACGTGTGCGATCAATGTTGTCTTTGACGTGTGCGATCAATGTTGTCTTTGACGTGTGCGATCAATGTTGTGATCACTTGGTTCATCCGTGCAGAGTACGATCACACCAGTGTGATTTGAGCATTTAAATCTGCGTTTGCGCTAACATTGATCTAAAGAGAGCAGCTGTCTGTCATGAATGAAACGGCTTCACAGTATTTTCAGCCACACAGTATAATTATTTCTGTTACAAACATTCAAATCACAGAAGTACTAGGATAAACGTTTATAGTTCAGATATAAACTGTGTACGATGTGTATGGTAGCGATTAAAATAGAGTAAATCACCTTTTGAAAGTAATTTGACACTTCAAATGAAGATTTATCGATTACATTGTTACGCCAGTAGGTGGCGAAAAGGGGCTGTTAAAATGTATTTGTCTTTGAATCATACAAGAGATTCGTTCAAGAACGCATGAGTTCTTGTGCCAGTTTCATTACAAAATAGCCAAAGCAGGGTTACAGACTGCGCCTAAAAATTATTAATTTGCGAGTGATATTTTAGCTGAAATCACCACTGGCAACTATATAGATGTAAGTTATGACTTAAAAATTTGCATGTAATACCTTTTTTCCTGCTTGTTTTGCGATCACATCTTTTGTTATGTTGACATAATAAACTGAAATGCGCATCAAAGTTTTAGTGAAAAAAAAAAAAACTTTCAAACAGTCCTCATCTCTGCCGAACACCAGCGCTGATGGCACATCTAATGGTAAGAGAGTCGGACTTGTTACCCAAAGGTCGCAGGTTCGAGTCTCGGTACCTGCAGGGATTGTAGGTGCGGGGAGTGAATGTACAGCGCTCTCTTCCACCTTCCACAATACCATGACTGAGGTGAGACCCTTGAGCAAGGCACCAAACCCCCAATTGCTCCCCAGGCGCCGCAGCAAAAAATGGCTGCCCTCTGCTTCGGGTGTGTGTTCACTAGGGTTGGGAATCGAAAATCGATTCTGATTCCAGAATCGGAGAGAATCATGAGAGAACCACAACTTCCATTTGGGAAAAAAAAGAAAAACAAATTATCAATTTATTCAGAATCATGCAGTTCTATTTTGCACACAAACAGCTCTTAAAGAGTCCAGTTTTTCAGGAATCGGATACTTGTTGTTAAATTAAAATTTCGATTCCGCCTATCGATTCCTATGTGCGTTTTTTTTCTTAATCTGTGAGGACCGGACCTAGCGATCTGCCAGGACCTTGCTCGCTAATCTAAGCGCTCCATTATTTAATCACATTGGACTCGAAACTGGGAATCGAAAAGAATCAGAATCGGAATCGGAATTGATCAAATTCAAACGATACCCAACCCCAGTGTTCACCGTGTGTCGGTTCACTACTCACTGCTGTGTGTGTGCACTTGGATGGGATAAATGCAGAGCACAAATTCTGAATATGGGACACCATACTTGGCCACACGTCACGTCACTTTCACACCCGCTAAAAACAGCACCAGTTGTGGCAGCATGAGAGATCAAAAATGACGGAGACGTACAAATATTGTAAAATATTACTAATTAAAAGTAAACGTGGAGAAAAGCACTGTCTACTTCGTGCACAGCTTGAACAAACTACAACAGGTAAAGCTGTCAGATGTGTGGACATTAACAATATCGTTAACAATTCTCGTTTATAATCGATACTAGGGATGGGTCACGATTTTCGAATATTCGATTAGTTGATTTCATTATAGAATATCGAATAGGTTGTGCGATTATTGTAAACAATGCCACGTAACAATTAATTTACCTCAGAATAAAAATTCGGCATCCATAAGCTCATTAGTCAGCTAGAAAAAAATAACTATATGCACTATACTGCATAAACATATTTTTACTTAACCTGATGTCTACATGACAAGAAAGAATGCAAGGAGAAACAGATAAAATTCAACACCTCCTATATAATTTCATGTTACTAATGAAGAAAAAAACAGACAGGATGTGTTCAAGACATATGACACCATTTATAGGATGCCCTGAGGAGTGATTGAGGAGGCCAATTGAAACTGACATAGTTATGGTCCGTGATATTGGCACAGATTCTGTGTAATAAAAATTTTTTGTGACTGTATATAGTTCTGAAGTTGGAAAAGACGTTTAGTTCACACTTTAAGTGAACCTTAGTTCCCAGGACATCTACAAGATGGATTAAAATGCTGATGCTATAAAAGGAGGGGAGACATAAACACATGACAGTATGACTGAAATTTTAAGGTGATTAAAAATAAATAAATAAATAAAACATGTTTATTCTGTGGCACTTAAAAAAATAATTTGGCACCCATTTTTGTTTCTTATATGAGCCAATGGCTCCTTAAGTGATTTATGTCTGGAGCCCTGAAAAATCAAAAGGTAAAAGACTGCACTTTAGAGGTGGACGCAAATTGTTGTAAGAAAACATACTGCAGCAGTGGGACTATATTTATTTTGTGTTTTTATTATGTATTTATTTATTATGCAACAAACTGCTGCATTGGCTCTTGATCCAAAAACAACAAAAAGGCATGACTGTGTGCATGTGTACCTACTAGGGCTGCACGATATATCGAAATATCGCAAATGTAAATATCACGATATGCATATCGTAAAGGCATGGGATGGATATCTGAATCATTTTAATAATAGGCTACATAAATCAAAACTTTGCCAAAGGTCAAAGTTTTAGGTCGACGCATATTAGCAGAGAATTGCTTGAGATTAAAAAGAGTTATTAAGTGCAATAAGTTGCAGAAAACAACTCTTTGCCGTCTCGTCTTGCTGTCTGACTCACACCTGAAGCGCGTGCACAAGTCACATCTCGGACAGCGTGTGATCTCTTCAGTTTTCTGTGCGCATAGCGCCGCGCACACACCCAAAGTGCGCAAACACACGGAGAAGCGTTTCCGACCCCGCGAACACTGTTGATTCGTCTTTCACGTCTCCTTGTGTTTTGAACAGACACATACACACAGAATTATGTCAAAATACCCGTCTCGACAATCATTCTTGTAAACGCAGTCAGTTATGTTTTAAATGAATGTAAACAGCTGAGAAAGAAATCGGATGTGTATCATTATACTGGATCCGTTAGGGATGTAACGATTGACTCAACTCACGATTCGATTCGATTCACGATTTTGATTTCACGATTCGATTCACGATTTTTTATTATTTCTTTTTTTTTTTACAAAATTAGATTTAAGACAAATTATAAATTAAATGTGTCCTTTTATTATTGCTTGGACAAAATGAATCGTCACATATTTGAATCGATTTTCCACCGGCTCGCGGTTAATCGTTACATCCCTAGGATCCGTGCAGTCGGTCTTAAATACGTGCTGCTGAATATGTCACTAATGTTAATCAAACAACAAAACACAGCTTTAACAAAGATTAATCTACATTTAATTTATACAGTGAACACTAGGCATTGTTATTTTACACTTAATTATTACATTTCTGTATCTGAATACTACTGTTTATTTTATCTATGCTTGTAATTTGTTTATTTGTTCTTTTATTTTAATTTTTTTACTGACTGTTCACTTGCCTTTAATCATGTTTAGGCTATAGTTTTTGCTCTGGTTCATTAAGAAGTACTTAAAGTGTACTTAAGGTGCTACACTGATATAAAATAAGTGGCATTAATTTTTTTGTTTATTTGTTTACATTGACGTTAAAATTAAATTTTCTGATTTGTAACATTACTTTTTATGTAATGCTAAAACACTGCTGGTCACTTTCAGATGTTGTAATGATGCTTTATTTTCCAAGAAAGCATGTGAAACATATATTGGTTATATAATTTTCATTTTTAACTATTTTAAAATATAATTTTAATTCATTTTACACACTTAAGTCAATATCGTATCGCATATCGAATATCACATTATTTAACAAGGTATCGCATATCGCATTTTTCTTCAGTATCGCACAGCCCTAGTACCTACCACTATCAGCACATATTGTGGATACACGTCACCACTTCCCTTGAGGTAGAAGCACAGTCCTTCCTTTCCTACATGCAAATGAGCTGTAGGAGGATCAAAACTATGGCTTCTCCAACATGGAGGGATACTGTTGTACTGTAGCGAGAACCCAGGGACCAGAGAAGCTATGATGAAGGGATGTGACACAAGCCACCATGTCCTAAATACGGATCTTCATACTACTCTTTTTCTTCCCCACTCCCTCACGCCTTCTTTTATATCTTTCTGTTCAGTAACTTCCCCTTGCTTCAGCCACTCCTAAGGGATCGTAATGATTTCCAGTACATGGGGTCTCTTGGGTGTACGTAGACAGAATAAGGCTCTCTGAACATATTTAACTTGTAGTCGTAGAGAGGTGTGAGAGGAAGATGAAATCTCGGCCAGTCTTTTAGGTATTGCGGCTGATTGCGATGGGAGTTGAGGGCTCAGGCCCCCTAAGAGCTGGTTAATCACATCTCACCACAGAGGTAAATGTACCATAGTAACAAAATAATCAGCAGAGAGCAGAGTAATGTGTAGCTGCATACAAAAAAAGCCATCAGTTTCTTTCATTTGCTAGCTTTTCCCCTTATCCTATTGATTAGAGAACCTGCCAATGTCGAGGAACGGGGCTTCCCACTGGGAGGAGAGGGGAAGGAAACCAATGATCATGAGAGAGGGAGAAGGGAAGGAGAAAGAAGGATGGAGCTGATGAGGGAATGACAGAGTACGGTGAAAGACTGCAAGAAAGTTGAGTTATGCAGAGAATCAAAGCGGTTCGCTGAGAAGCTATGAGGGCAATACAGAGGAAGAGGGTGTTTATGCAACGAGAGAGAGAGAGAGAGAGCAAGAGTCAGTGTAATGTCTGTTCCCATCAAAATGCAGTCCTCGTCCAATTCTAATCAACAAGCCGCTTGCCTCCAAGCATCCACTAATCAAATCCTAGCATGTATGCCTGTGTGAATTTTCAAGGTGAAGCAAAAGGGGGGCTCACCCTGAATTGAATTTGTCAAATCGGACTGGAGCGAAGAAAACAGAGAAGGGGAGTGTAGTAGTCCATCAACAAAACTCATTCGCTGATGGGATTCCAGCTCATGTCTAAATCAAAATGACGACAATGATGATGGTTATTATGGATGAAATTAACTGTTAGTTTAGTCGAATAAAGAGGCATGGACGTGTCACAACACTCAAATAAGCGGTAATTTAAAGACAATGTCGGTTTCCACGAGAAGCGTACATTTAGAAGCTGTGCCGCCCTCATGCCAAATTCTTCTCATTTGTAGGTTTTTTTTATTTTTTTTATGGATGGAATAGGATTGGGAAAGTGTCAGTAATTGAAAAATCAGGATGGGAGGATTGTCAACCGGAGCAAATTTCTGGCAAAATGGCATAATCAAGTAGTTTCTCAGGAATGAGGAAATAGAGATGTGTAATAAAATGCAAACATGATCAGCAGAAGGAGTGCAATAGTCAATGAGAATCAAACAGAAGAGGAAGAGACACTTTTGCTCTGCACTTCACTACACTGTCACTTTAATCTTTCTAATTCACTTTATTTCGCACTACTACTATTCCATTTTATTTGTTAATATTTCTTGGGTTTTTTGGGCTACAGTATTTGTTCTTTTATTTTGCACTCATACACAACTATGCTGCTGATATGAACATACAGTAAAATAAGACAAAAAGATTTTAAAAAATGAAGCAAGGTAGGTATACACTATCATTCAAAAGTTTGGGGTCAGTAAGACAAGTAGTTTCTCAGGAATGAGGAAATAGTGATGTGCAATAAAATGCAAACAGGATCAACAGAAGGAGTGCAATAGCCAATAAGAGTGAAACAGGCGAGAGAGACACCTTTATTCTGCACTTCACTACACTGTCACTTTAACCTTTCTAATTCACTTTATTTTGCACTACTGCTATTCCATTTTATTTGTTAATATTACTTGGGTTTTTTGTGGGGGCTACAGTATTTGTTATTTTACTTTGCACCATGTCTCATTCACAACTACGCTGCTGATATAAACATACAGTTAAATAAAAAGACAATTTTAGACTAAATGAGGTACTCACTTAAGGGAAAGAAAAAAAGCGATTAAGCAAGGAAAGTATACACTAAAGTTTAGGGTCAGTAAGATTTATTTTAAGATTATTATATTTAAAAGGAGTCTCTTCTGCCTAGTAATATTGTGAACTATTATTAAACGTGAGAAAGCATATTCTCCCATCATCAGCATACGAAACCCAGAGCAGAAGACAGGAATAATCAGTCAAAGCATGGCAGCTGAAAAAGCAAGGGTGACTCCTTTCAAACCAACAGGGTGCCAGTTCCCATCAACACGATGTGGTGGAGAGAGGCTACTGAGCGCGAGAATGAGGCAGGCGGAAAAGCAAAGAGGTTAGACGCGGCACCTCCTACACGCCCTGCTAAAATCGCACACATTCTCACAGGCGGCAAATCAAGCAAAACACTTTCTCCCAAACAACTGTTATCTACCACCATGTGAAATTATCAGAAGCGAAATCTCTTTTGAGATTTCCTCGTATGAAATTAGCATCCAAGTCTGGCCGACTGACTACAGAATCATTTTCATTTCTTTCCCTCTCTCTTCTCAGAGGGATGCAGCTGGTATGATCAGCCCGAGCAAAGGCAATCATTACCAGGCCTTTTTGGTATCAGTAAGCCTGACATCAAACAGCAGCTCGCATTTTCTTTTCTCCTATGTTCTCCATCTTTCCTGCCCCCTCCTTCAAAGAAGCGTTCGATTACAAAAGGGGAACATCTGGAGATGGACGCTCGTGTCAAAATAACTATATTAATCAATCCCACAAGTGCCGGGGAGTACCAGGGCAGGCAGAACACTTTACCACCACAGGAGGCTCCAATCAAGAGGCAGCATTGAGAGCTGTGTCCCACTGCTCATAATCACATAAAGTGGCACATTTGTTCCGGGGAAAACATGTCGAAAATAAGCACGAGATGGTTTGCTCCTCTTTAGCTCCCCTTTGTGTTCTCTTCTTTTCTCGCATCTGTCTTTATACTTCTTTCACGTTCTGCATGCGATTTGTATGTTTTTTTTTTGTTTGTTTGTTTTCTTTTTTTCCCCAGAGTTTGATTAGTTATACAAGGAGATTAGGCAAATAGACAAAGGGACAGACAGAAATTGCAGACATTTTCAAACTGGGGGCCAAGTGACTTAAAAGGGGCCACAAGGTGCTGGGGGGAGGTCAGTGAAAAGAAATGGAATTAAATTTACAAAATGTATTTTAAGGCTCTATGGAAGCAGTTTATGCACCAGAGTAAAAATAAAATAAATTAAAATAAAAAGGTAAAATGTAAAGAGAATACAAGGTTAAGATAAAGTCACAAAAAGTGATTTGAAGACACATTGTGACAAAGTCACAAAGTAAAATTTTAATTCACAATTATAAGAAACCGTCACAATTGTCTGAGATATTAATAAGATAATTTAACAATATTTAAATTTTTAGTACAGCATAAATTAATTTAACAATTTTAGTAGTACATTGACGATATAAAAGGCAATTATTTATTTATAGAAACCCTGAAAATTTTTTTTTTTAGCACAGTTTTTAGAAATGCTATAATTTAGGTAGAGGATCAAATTTGAGGGACCTTGGAATAAAAAAAAAATGTAGGCCTAAACATTTTTGAAAACCCCTGTCTTACACTTAATGTTGCATTTCTATTACTAAACCTGGGCAGGACCAATGAGCAGAAACCAGTTAGCCTCCTGAGGAAGAGCCAGCGCAGAAGGTACAAATCTTAGCATTCATAACAACATAGAGAAGGGAAGAGAGAAAATGTGATTGATGTGAAAATGTGAGAGCTTGGTCTGTTTGACCCCCGTAAGCAACCCTTCACTTTCATTAGCATCCTCCCACGCCCTGTACAACCAGCCTCTTCAAACACCTTCACTCTCTCTCTTATATCTCTATTTCATTTCTTATCTCCTTTTATCCCTCCTTATCCCCCTCAGTTTTACGCCAATAAAGTGAATGAGAGACAAACTCACCATCTACTCCTTAAAAAGGAAAATGCCTGTCATGCAAATAATTTCTTTTAAAATATCTGATGCAATCTTAAAGCAAGGTTAATGTATTCAAACTGACCTTCAAAAGCAAGGCAATATGCAAAATACCTGACCACAGACATTGCAGAAATGTAACAGCACTGAGTGAACGAAGATCAGTAGTTAGCCCGTGTTAAATATTAACGAGTTTTAGAGTTATGCTTGCGAAGGGAATACACGTCAGTCACGCTGAAAAGCAACATCGCTGGAGTACCACATGTAAGATGGGTGCACTTGTTTGAGCCATAAGCAGCATAAGAGAGGAGTGGGCAGGCTGTCTCTCTCTCTCGTAGTTGAGCATTAAAAACACTGGAAAACAAATTCATCATCCCACTCCCATGAAACAAAAACAGTCATAAATCACAGAGAAAAATGAGGCGCCTTATCTGGCTAAATTCACGGTAAAGGTAGCTTGACTTCGCTTCTCCCTCTGGAGTCTCTACCCCAAGGCTGCATTACCCATGTTAACACTGCGCTGGGTCGGAGCCACAGAGCCGAAAATAAAACATTAACTCCAAAGTCCTGCAGCGCCCCCAGGTCTTACACATCCGTCTCGACCTATTTTTCCCTCACCCTCCACAAGGGAGAGAGTCTCCTCTGCGAAGAGGAGACTCCAGAACCTAGATTGTAAAGTAGGTGGAAGCGATAAGCAGGAATATATTTATAAAGGCATGTATGAAAATGCATGATTCACAATTGCGCAATTGCACAGCTGAAATTAGTTGGATTGAGACTGAATAACAGAGTTGGTTGAGGATTGGGCAAACTCTTTTGAATAGCTCAGTGACAGCCTATGACAGACAAACAAAAAGAAAATAATTTGGACTACACTGTTTTATAAGGTTAGTCTTCGTATAAGCACAAAAAAGTTGAGGGATGAGCTACGAGAAAACAAAATATTAAATAAAGACATTTGCAGGTTAGAAAAAATTTGCTTTAAGCCAGTGGTTCTCAATCTTTTTTACTCCAAGGCCCCCCTCCTCTCTGAATCAATACTGCAAGCACCCGACCAACCTTAACATCATCAGTGAATAGGCTACTTCTCTCTGTCAGAACATGCGGTTGTGTCTGCGTTTGGAGCGTCTGATGCCCATATGTACATAAACACCACTGATCCTCACAAAACACGCATCAAAACTTTACTAACTAGAGTTGAGGAAAAATAATAGTACCCAATTTTAAGTTCATCATGGTGAAGTTGGACATTCTGGCGGTGATTGTAAGAATGATAAATGCATGTTGATGTCATATAGTAATGTCTTGAACAAAATATGCTTATTTTCCGATGTTTCTCTTTCTTTTTGGCATTATCGCATGTGTAGACATTTCATGATGGTAAGTTTAATTTCCTTGATTATAACAATTGTAGCGTTGTTTTTAAACTTGTAGTCAAAGCTATAACGTAGGCTATTTGATATTTATCATGCATGACTAAAATCATGCAGGGATTAAAAACGAATTCCGAGCAAAAACGTTAAGGTTTTTTTTTCCCCTTTCTGGTAGCCTAGTTCGGAGGTCTCTTTTGGCCCATTTTTAACTAAATAAAAATAACTGCTTTATTTATTTAGAAGCAGGGTAATTTAAATTTCATTTTTGTATTTAAATTTTTATCATTTTTATTTTATAAATCAAAATACAACGGCCACAATATAATTTCCAGTGTTGGGCTGCCGAAACTCCTAATGTGTGCATGTTGAGGGGCGAGCTGAGAAGCCTACTAATGTCTTCATCCTTTTGCAACAAAACTTCATAGTTTTGTTGCAAATGAATTAAGAATTTATAGTGCTATATCTCAGCTTAAACAATTATACTGTATACACTGTTTAAAAAATCTGTAAAAATAGGGCACTATGTGCGCTGTATAAACAGGCTGAAGGAATTTGCGTATTTTAATTATAACTGTCATGTTTGTGGTTTTTCATTATTATACAGTCTGTTTAAATAAATATTCAGAAACGCATGCAGTGGTACTATTTGTCTTTTTTCTGTTTAACTTTTATTAAACTGCAGATCAAAACAGAATAGGCCTATACCCTAAATAAGGATAAATTATATTGGAACGCATCTCCAAAATAAATCGCATATACACAGATGCACGTTGCCATTACAGTAGTCAGTGCCTAACAACAGGCAAATAAAATATAAACTGAGGTTACAAAAGTGATTCAGTCAAGATCAGTGAGGGATTTTCTTTTCTTTTGTTCTTTGATTAACATTAATCACTGGCGGCAGCAGCTGCTGTCAATGCACGGATCTAATACAATCTTGTTTTATTTCTCAGCTCTTTGCGTTCACTTAAGACAATCGATTGTATTTATGGGATATTTTGATATAATTCTGTGTATTTGTCCATTCGAATGTGTAAGAATGCGAGAAAGAGAGCTCAGTCCAGTGTTCTCGTAAATAAGAGGCGGCTTTTGTGTGCGCTTTGTGTGTATGAGTGCGCAGCGCGGAAAACAGAGCGCGAGTGTAGAAGTGCGTTATATTTCATCTTGCAGTTGAATCTTTTGAAATCACAATAAATGCGCATACAGGAATCGAGAATCAACCCTCCTACTAAATTATTTCATTCTAGCATGCAAAAAGACCTGTATGGTGACTATGGGGCTATGTAAAATATTTTTTGCAACTTACTAGGTTTATCATTTGTCATTTTTTTTCTGATAATGTCGATAATCGTCTGTTACCTGACTGTTGACATTGACATTGCAATACTTATGAGACATCGTCAATATACAATATCGTCATATCGCCCAGCCCTACTTTATACCAGACTTGTACAGTGCACACACAAAAAAATTGTGTAACTTTTAACTTTAATGTGCTATTTATATTTGATTTGATCCTTGATTTAACTAAATGATGCACATTTTAGGTTACCTGAGAAAACATTTTTTACAGTGCTGTTTTACCAAGAAATGTTATTAAAAATCTTTTTTTTTCTTTTTTCTCACACAGAATAGTTCAATTTTTTATAATAATATAATATAATAAAATATAAAGCAGATATTGCTCATGGATTCCCTTTTTGAGTTTATAAATAATATAGGCCTAATTTAAAAACAAACTGAAGCATTTAAAATGATAGAAAAAAAATTGAAAAATTGAAGCATTTAAACTGAGATCTGTAAGCTAAATATTTTCGAAAAACGTGAACGTGAATTCTTATATAGTTATCTAAGTAGAGTTTAGAGTAGTAGAGTTTGCACACTACTACCTGTGTGTGACTGTAAATGTCTCATAGTTTTGTTACGGTTCTGTGCCCATCATCCGCTATTTCCACAACTTAATCAAGCCACTCTTCTCTCAAACACGATGACGTTTTATTTCACATGTCATTATGTTTGTGTTGGCCCTCGTGTTGAGCTATTTCATCTGCAACCATTAAAGTATTCAGTTTCTACAGCGACTCATTTGGCGCACAATCATTCTCTTTCTATGAAACCTGTACACCGCATTCACGGGTTCTAACTCTATAGCAACAACTCTATAGCGGTTTGCCCGAGCATTGCAATTATTTCGCATTTACTAGAAGTAAATCAAGCTGATTTTTCCAACTCATTTTTGCATCTGTCTTGTACGTGGCATACTATTTCTTCTGCGCGGTCGCGACTTAAGAAGTGGAACATTTAAGAAGGGACTTAAGAAGGGACTTAAGAAGTGCGCGGCTGCGCATGCGCACAGGGAACATTGGTTTGCATTATCATATGTTCATGCATATGTTCAGGTGTTTTGAGCTGCCGTTCAGTTGTGCGTGCAGTGAAGAGAGCAGAGAGCGGCATGCACACAGGTGAAACTTTCAGTGAGTGAAAAACAATGGCATTCTCAAAAATTAGGAAAGTTGACGGGTCCTTAAAAAGTCTTAAATTTAAGGTAACAAAAAGTCTTAAATGGTACAAGAAAGTCTTATGATTTCAGGAGGTCTTAAATTTGGGGATGGAAAAGCAAGAATCGCGATACGGCTTAATGTGACGATTAAACTTCAAAAGGCTATGATTTCATTAAATATATGTGAGCACTGCACGTTTCAAAGTCAGCTGCATGAACCCATCAATTCATGTTTTTACGCAGCAAACAAGCAGAGTTGTAAATGTGAACTGGTGGATCGACAAGAAGATAATGTATTATAAAAATGTAAACAATTAAGACAAAATATATTTATATGTTATTTAAATCATATTATAATTGATTGATATAAATTGTTTAAATTAATATAATAATTGATACTTTTTGACTTTGTTTTCTTAAAAAAATGGTTTAAAGGCTGAAATGTGAGGTTTGTCATTTTATAAAACTTTTTGTTTTTGTGAAAACCTGTATCTGAACTGTAAATCATGCTTTTTACAGTCATTTTAATTTTTAATTTTAACTATGGCAATGGGCGTATCGTTTTGGATACACGCTGTACGCGGTTGATCAATCACAACAGACTGGGCCATCTGACCAATCAGAGCAGAGTAGGCACACGGAAAGGAAGGATTTAGATCGACTGAATCTAATAACTGCTTTGAATGAATTGTTTTGAGAATTGTTGGACAACTGAGGTGATGATAAATGCATATTTTGAGAAAATGTTTTTTTGCATGCAAACAAAAATATCTAACCCAGCACATAAAATAGAGATCATAAGAGCAGCTTACATTGATGTTTGTACAAATACTAGAACAACTACTGATATACGTATTACCATGAACAAGAAGTACTTCTGAATTAACCAAAAGCCATATCTCCATCACAATAGGGGTGGGCAAAAAAATTGATTTTCCGATTAATCGTTTTTTTAAATGACGTCGATTCGATATCGATTCTCAAAAGCCGCAAATCGATCTTTTCCAGTATTTATTTCAGCACACATTTAAAACAAGATGTTCATTTTTTAGAAATATCAATAGCATTTGTATTAAAACTATATTCACTGAATGCAATAAAAAAAATTTGAGAATCGAATCGAGAGCTTGCGAATCGAAATCGAATCGAATCGGGAGAAGTCTTAATGCATCTGTACCATGGATGTCATTCAAATATACATTACTAAAAGCATTCAAATTGGCAAATGATGTCAGTATATTAACATTCTCTTGGAACTACTGAATGTGGAGATGCAAGCAGACCATTATATCTTTATGCGATCATTCTTTTTTCCTTACACACTTTAGTCTCTCCTGTTCTCATTCTCTGTGGCCTTGTTTTGACTGCACATGAATAGATTAATCTAAATGACCCAAATTTGTTCCATTGTGTGGGGGGAAGTTGCTTCCCGTTCAAGGTTTTCGTCTTACATCTACATGACATCATCTACCGTATAGGCCTACTTTCCTCAAAAGTATTGTAACAACAACTGAAATAGCATTCGAGGACAGATCTGGTGTGAGTGTATCTTTGACACACTCCAAAACGACACCAGCAGACTAGTTTGGTACTTGTGTGATCCGGTGGGTGTGTGTTTGTGTGTGAGAGAGAGAGAAATCGCTGGTTTGTGAAGCCCGGAGAAAGATTAAAGGAACTAAAAAAAATCCAATTAATGCTAATGCAAAATTAGCGCTAATAACCTGAAACCATTGATAAAAATATAACAAATTACTCAAGATGGCATTAAATCAAAGTCTTATCGAGCAAATGATCTCGAGCTGAAGCATACTCATATTCTGCTTCTGTACTTCTGTTGAGGATATTTGAGTGTGTGCCCATGTCTCTGTGCTTCCTGCTGCATTAGGAATCTGAAAGAAGTATTAAAGGGTTCATATGATGCGATTTCAAGTTTTCCCTTTTCTTTGGAGTGTTACAAGCTGTTCGTGAATAGATAAGATCCCTAAAGTTGCAAAGACTAAAGTCTCAAACCCAAAGAGATATTCTTTATAAAAGTTAAGACTGGTCCACGCTCTCCTAAAACGCCTCGTTTAAACACGCCCCCAACATGTCTACGTCACGATGTGGGAAGATTTGCATAACCGCCGCCCAAATGTTCACGCAAAGAAAGAAGGCGTAACTTTATTGTTGCTGCCACCGTCACGCCATGTTGTGAAGACGCTGTGTGTTTCGTTGCAAAAGCGAAAATACTTTGATTGGCCTTCCAAAGGAGGAGACGACTAGAAATCTGTGGTTAAAGGGGTCATAGGATGCTACATGCACTTTTACAAGTTGTTTGAACTAGGCATGGGCCGGTATGAGCGCAACATCATATCACCCCTTTAAAGAAAAAAACAGTCTCATAACTCATGGTGCACAGGCCCACAGAACATCACTACCAAACCCATATTGCAAACTCCCAGCTCAATTTCCTGTTTGTCTCCAAAGCAGTGCACACTTTTGATGAAATTACTGTCTGTCTGCCATCTTAAACATGGGCCATTATTCACAGGTGCCAGCTACCTGTGGCAGACAGACAATCGTTTCTTTGTTTCTTACCCAGCACATCTTAAATCCAACATCTGATGTGGGCTACAGTGTTATGTAGGATTCTGCAAACATCCTCTAAATCCACATTAGATGAATAATCTAAGGATTGCTGAACTTGAGCAAAAAGCCTTCAAACAAGTCCAAAAAGAGAGCAAGAGAAAGCAAGAGAGACAGACAGAGAAGTGAGTGACATGACAGTTCTCTGCAGTTGTGGATGTGAATATGATGGCTGTACAGGGAGAGCTGGGAGTATAAATGAAGGAAAATCAATACACGTCCATGCACATACCTTTCAGTACACACGACACACAGACAAGCATCAAAACTAACTTGAAGTTTTAAGTAAAGCACTGGTGTGAATTGTGCAGACTCTCCATGCCACAGCTTGCACAGCTTGTTATTTCTGAAGATTTAATTCTTAAAACATTTCTTATTTGCTGGAACTGGAATTGTTGAAAAAAAATGTAATTAATATATAAAAATACACACCGTTCAAAAGTTTGAGTCTGGTAAGATTTTTATAATCTTTCATAAATCACCACGGCTACATTTATTAGTAAAAAAATAAATTAAATAATTAAATAAATAAATAAAACAATAAAAACTGTAATATTGTCAAATATTATATTTTGTTGAAACTGATACAGTTTTTCCAGGATTCTTTCATTATCAGAAATTTCAAACGAACAGCATTTATTTGAAATAGAAAACATTTGTATTATAAAATGTCTTTACTGGCAATTTAAAGGGGTCATATGATGCGATTTCAATTTTTCCTTTCTCTTTGAAGTGTTACAAGCTCTTGGTGCATAAAGAAGATCTGTAAAGTTGCAAAGACTAAAGTCTCAAATCCAAAGAGATATTCTTTATATAAGTTAAGAGTCAACCACGCCTACCTAAAACGGCTCGTTCTAACACGCCCCCACATGTCTACGTCATGATGTGGGAAGATTTGCATAAGGGATATAACGGTATGAAAATTTCTTAACACGATTATAGTGACCAAAATTATTACTGTTATCAGTATTATCACGGTATTGTTAAAATGTGCTGGAGTACCGACACATAAATCACTTCACCAAGTTTTATATTTAAAAATCAACAAAAAACAAATAAAATGACTTTTTGTTCGCATAATCACTAAAACAATAACATTACCAATTATGTTCGGATTTTAAATGACAACTTGACTGACACCAGTTTAATAGCATGTTCAAATATCTAATGTAAATGTTCAAATAAAGTTATTTATTTATCATGAGTTGTTCAGATCGCGGTAATCTAATACGGTTTTAATGATAATTAAAATATGAAACGGTAATACTAACATAAATTGCTAAATCTGATAAACAGAAAGTGGCAGATTAAGAACGCTCTGTCCAAGAGAAACATGGCAGACTCTCACACTCGTGACACGAGCATGACCCCAGGACACCTCCTCTTTTCCCCCTTTCATTCCAAAGGAAAGAGACAAGATTTCTTTGACGATCGTTGCTAATCATTGAAAGTATAAAAATATCAGAGCATAGAATCACAAATAGTATGTTGTATGTTGTATATATATGATTGACGTGTTTCATGTAATCGGTGCAACTCGAACCAGTGTTTATTACCCCTTTTTAGGAAATGAGGATATTAAAATGTGTGTAATATGTGAAGTTTAATCTTGAACGAATGGAAACGACAAATGCAGAATGTTGAAATGAAGTAAACTTTAATAGTATGTACAATACTTGCTTTTAAGAGACTTTATAGGAGTATTAACACAACTTTTATAGATGGTGTCCTCATGTGATGAATTGAAGCCTCTTGTTAATGTATGCACGCTCCGCCTGCGCAAGAAGGCGATTGGAAGGTCGCGTCGTGGGACGGACTTATGCAGCGGAACAAAACTCAATGCAGAACAGATTTGCTTGCTTGCGGCTTCTCCTGCTCTCGCCTGTCGCCGTGTTAGAGCACCCCACGTGTGCTCACGCGCTTACCATCAAAAGCGACCAGCCATCTAAAACTCAACACTTCAGTAATCCTTCGTTGAAATCTTCAAAGAGCTTAAAGTCTTGCAAACTCAGACGTTCAGCAGAACTGCTCAAGCCTCTGCTTCATCAAAGACCAACCAATCCAACGAGGGGTTTTCCAAAAGAACGTCAGTCAAACGTCATTCTGACGTCACCTCAGCGACCAACCAGTAACGGGGTTCCCTCAAAGACATCCCGGAAGCCCGCATCAGCCACGGAATCAGCAGAACGCAAGTAAACGAACAACTCTCTAATCTGCTGAACTGGTGAATTTAGATAAGCAGTAAAATTTAAGACGGAATTCTCTGCTTTGTAAATTCTTAAGGTGAATTTACATCACTCGTGAAAACGAGGTAGAACTATGAAACTCAGAACTCCGTTAACATAATTTCCTTCCTCTGAAACTGTATGTTTGTGTGTATGTGTGTTTTAGCTTAGTTTGATGTAATCTAGAATAGCCAATGAATTTCATGTTTCATTTATAAATAATCAATTGTCTGGTGTCATATAATTTCAAGGTTAAAACTTTGCCAAGATCAACGTTACCTCTCTCTTTTAAGAGCTGACAAATTATCATAAGTGTGTTAACCGTGGCCAGGAAAACACATATTTAATTTGTTAAAATATACTGAGAATCACCGGCTCGCTGGACGACCCTTGATTTAAAGTGTAAACCATTTAAAGTCAAAATCAGTTTTGATCAGGTGAACCTCGAATTCTCAGATCGAGTTCTTTTAAAACCTGAGCTAGAAATAAACCTGAATGAATTAATAATAATTAATTCCCTTACAACTGAGTTAAAATTCCTTACATAAGACAATGAGACTGCACTAATTATTTATGGCTCTTGTGAAATTTATACTAATTTAGAACTAGATGGATGTGGTTTGTGACCTGTACATATTAGAAAACAAAATATATCAGATTCCAGTATTTCCAATTCATTAATCAGACTGTGGCGGCCCTCCACAGTTTCATAATAAAATGAAAATATATTTAATCTTATATATAGGGATGCACCGATACTGAGCTCCTGTACTCGTACTCGTACTCTTTTTGAACCTTAAACCGCATAAACACGTTTCATTACACTAAATACACAAAATAGTGTTCTTTTTAGCAACATCATATGACCCCTTTAATGCATCCGTACTGAATATAAGTATTAGCCTATTAAAAAAAAATCCAAAATTTTTAAACTGTAGTGTGTATAATCCTTTTTAACAAAAGACAAAAAGCAAGTAAATAAATCAACCATTATTAAACTGGTAAATAACGTACAGTATATTGCCTAAATTAAATATACACAGACCAACTAGACATTCAGACAACCCACCAGCTACTTGATTTTGAAAATTTGCATTTTTGCACATCGTTAATGTAAATAATACTTCAATAGTCTTAATGCCTGTATATAAACATTTGACATTTCTTCAGGATGAAAAAAATATATATTCTTGAAAAATGTACCGTTGTTAGAATAGAACAGCAAGAGTATATGTTCCTTTTTCTCCTTACAAGAAAGGAAAACATCAAAACCAGCGCAATCAGACGGCACAGAACGGTGACTGATTTCAGCCATACGTGCACTCGCACAAACGACAGAACGCTCTCCATCAAAGCAGCAAGCAAACTTCTCTGTTAAGACTTCACACCGGAGTGTGAGTCATGCTAAATGCTTTAGCGCCGAGTTATGGAAGTATACAGGAGGCCAGTGGGCTAGAGGAGAAAGCGAGAGAGGGAAAGAGAGCTGCGGCCAGAAACTCAATAAGCTGACATTTGAATTGCAGGCAAATGAGGCCCTAAACAAGGCTGAAATGGCTGGATTAGAAATTCAGATTGATAAGCCTGTCTGGGGCCGTTCAGAGGGCCTCCCCCAATGCACCCTGGGAAGTCTGTACTTTCCATAGGAAGGCAATTTTTTTTTTTTGAGAAGAGCCAATTTAGCAAAGTCCGTACGTGAGCGAGCGAAGAAAAGATTTGCCATGGCAAATGAGAAGTGAAAATGTAAGCCTGTGTTCACCTAAAGTCACATTTGGTTTTGAGCATTCACATTCAGTAGTCTATTCGCAGACTGCCTCCCTATTCAAATGCACACAAACCAAAATGGATGTGAGTGAGAGTATATTGGTCTGAATTTTTATAGAGCCTCAGCATATATAAAATCGATCACAGAAACTACTTCCGCTTGGAAACAAGACTTGAAAGGCAAAGGACAAAATCGCAGGTATCACAGAGAAAAACCAGACTATATAAGGGCATGTGCTTTGTTCAAGCAGCTGCACTATACGACATGAAAGAAACCTGTGGACCTTTAGAAAGTGTCACGTTTTAAAAGACAAGTCTGAACTTACCAGCCGTTTCAAAGCAAAACTAGCTGTGAAAAATTAATTGGTGAAAAATGAAAACTAATTAGTTCTTAAATGTATTCAGCATGGCACTAAGCAGCATGAATGGTCATTCCATCAAAGCGAGAGAACGGGAGGAAAGAAAAACTCCCTGGTGAGTTGAGGCTAGAAGACAAACATGAAGCTGCCTTAATCAGTTAAACTCAGGGCGGTAATTTAAGTTTGGCTCGATCAATAGCATTGTCTCTGAACGCCAACCTCTCGTCAATAAAACACGAGCAGTGTTGAGAGGAACCAAATTGCTGGTATCTAAATAACGAAGGCATTCTGAAATATTTTCTGACCTTGGCGTGACAGCCGATCAAAATATAATTTTAATGCATTATGCTGATTAAAAATTCCACCACGTTTAATGAGAACAATCAAGTGCCAGCACACCCACAACATATTAGATGAGCAATAGAGTTTGCCCAAATGATGAAATTATTATTTATAGTAAGCTAAAAGGTATCAGAGTAATAAGTGTAAGGCATTTCCTGAACATCACACCATTATATGAGAGTCGTAAAAACTGAACCAGGCCAGCCAGGCGGCAACTTTCTCCAATGAGTTCCTGTCTCGCTCTGCTTATCTTTACAAAGAAAACACGGAGCTAATGATTTGCCAGGCCACCTCCATGTCGACACAATACTAAGACAACAAGAACTGACCCCTCCCATCTGGATCCGTTTAAGCTACAGAAGGTCAGTAGGTTTCGTGACTGGTTTCAGCATCAATAAAACATCTAATGGACCAAAGAACAAAGAGGTCTAATA
>NW_015636193.1:242363-246285 GCF_001515625.1 Sinocyclocheilus rhinocerous
AAAATTCCCTGCAATAGCAAAACAGTCAAACTCTGAGGAAATCATTGATAGCATTTCTGTGAACTCTTCAGCAAAGGCTGGAGAGTATTTTGGAGGCCTGTAAATAATAATAAACAGAATGCGTGGAGCACCTTTCAACACAATCCCTAGATATTCAAAAGACAAGTACTGACCAAATGATACTTGCTTGCATTGATAGACATCTTTAAATTAGTACAATTAATAGTTAGTTAGTACAATAAATTTTAGTTAGAACAATTAACCGCACAACAAGACATTTTATTTGATAATTTTACTTGGCTTCAAGAGAGAGAGCGGGAGGTTGCCGCTCTGTTTCACCTCATGCACAACTCCAGATCGCACAGTTTACTATCGAGATGACTGCATTTTGTCCACGGAATTTCACCATACAAATGTGACTGCACACTAATAATGTAAATTATACAGGGCAGTGTTTCTGATTCAAACCCATAACTTCTCTTTTTTTTAACTATTCATTAAATGAACAAGTTCATAAGAGTCTTTTGTTATGAAGTCGTCCAAACAAAGTTTGCAATTACTCAGAAAATCTAAATTTTTATCCAGTCTCTAGTCTTCTTTCAGGTCTTGACGCTAAAGAGTGATCGCCACAGCTCAGACTGTCATATCTAAATCCAACCTAAACTGCTTTATGATAATTATGTCTGGAATTTTATATTAATTTGTCTAGGACTATCTGGATGACATCCTCTCTTCTCATCTTCTCATTTCTTTCATCTCTGCTCATTTCTATCTCTGTCAATCAGTTGTTTAATTAATATCATTAATCATTAATTAATGATTAATCATAATCATTAATCAGCTTAAACATCTTGCTGCTTCTGATCAGGCCAACAAATACAGCAAACTTACGGGGGGTCGGGTGGGGGTGGCCTTTACACAGGTTGATGCAGACCTCAAATTAGAAGGCAAACGATTTGATTCAAGCAACAAGGATGAAGGAAACGTGCCAGGAGCATTTGCAAAAGAGAAGGAATGAAGCCCTTGTCAGTGATGATGAATAGGAAGAAGGATCTGCAGAGAGAAGAATTATCAGAGTGCAGAGATATGTCCAACCGATGCTGTTTTATTGGCTGCGCTCTCCAAAAGATGTCACAAAGCCAAAGCTCAGAACCTCTCCACTTGGCTCACGAAGTCACTTGCTATTGTGTGTCTGACAAAATAACAAATCTAAAGCCTTAAACCTGAAGGTCAGTTTTAATACGATATCTAAAACCAATTTCCACCTGTTTGTCAGCACCATTTATCACCTTCATTTAATACAATTATGTCCCCTACACAAACGCCTCGGCTCAGCAAGAGAAAGAAAGAGGGCAAGGGTGTGTGCATGGCTACGTGTGTCCACGGGTTTGGGTTCCTGAGGGGGGCAGGTGAGGGTTGTGGGTGCGAGTCCTCATTCGAGAGAAGTGGGAATTACTTTAGGCAACTTGTGCAACAAGAGAAAGTGTAAGGGTGAGGATGAGAGAGATAGAAAAGGAAAAACCTGATAATATATGCAAAAAAACCTGCACACAAGTCAAAACAAAAGCTGCTAGCTCAAATCAGGAGTGAGAGATTGGCTGACCCCTAAGAGGAGGAGGTGTGGTATCTGCATTCACAAGCAGAAATGGGTCGCGAGGGGTGAGAAAATTGAGAGAATGGAAAGAAACAACAGATAAGCTGAAGAAAAATGAACAGCACAGACAAACGTATACTTTCCCGAAGCAAAGAAAATTCTGTCTTGATAATTGCTTGTCAGTCAGAGAATTAAATTAGGCATTATCTCTATTTAATAAAATTAAATGTAATGTGAAAGAAAATGAAAAATCCTGTCATCATTTACTCACCCTCGTGACGTTCAATCCCATATGATTTTCACTTTCTTCCGCTGATAGCAAAAGGATGAAAATGAGGCTGCTCAAGCTCCAAAAAAAACCATCACAAATGTAGTCCATGTGACTTGCGAGCTATATTCCAAGTATTCCAAATATGTGCTATATTCCAAAGAAGATAAAAAGGTATAAATGTTTGGGGGAAAAGGTGAGGTTGAGTAAATGATGACAGAACATTCATGTGGATGAACTGTTTATTTAAGGACTATTTATGGATGAACTATAATATTTGGGATCAGTTTTATGAGGAAGGTGTTTGCGTGGGGAGTGTTGGCATCAACAAACAGAAAGAACCACAGAGCCAGATACATTCTCTGAAAATAAATTACACACTTCATCTAATTCAGTGAAACCAACATTCAAAAGTTTTGGGTGAGTAAGATTTTTTTTATTTTATCTTTTTTATTATTATTATTTAATGCATCCTCGCTTCTGTGTATGTAAGTGTATTCTTTACTTTCAAAAAAAATCTTTTGAACGAGAAAAATCTTTTGAAAATTTCACATAAATGCATAAACTAGTGGCTTCAGTCATGATTTATAGGTAAAAGTTCTGCCTACACAGTGATGCTGTCTCCTCAATGGAGGACCGTCTGATGGGGCATGACCGACTGAATCACAGGCCGATGCTGGAGGAAAAAGCACGGCTAGTGTGTCTCTGGGGGGAAACCACAAGCATGGTGAGCTCTGTGGACAGTGACAGTCACTGAGCCAATACACTGCCTTCAGCTGCAACAGCACAGCTAAACACACTCATTGGAGATATAACCGATGTTTCCAGCAAGTGCTCTGACCAGTACAGTCTACATCCAGAACGAAGCTGCTGTATGCAGAGAGAGGCGGCACTGGAACAAAAATAAAGGAGGGCAATCTAAACACAACCAAGTGAGACTCAATAACGGGCTATTAGACAAATTGTTACTGACAAGCATGAACAAGGAAAAGCCTGTGTGATGAGGCCATGGTGTATCACGCTGAAACTCTGTTTTACTCTGCCCAGTTTTATAATCAAACCAGTTTTGACAAGAGGGAAGGGCAAAAGTGCAGAGATTTGATGGCTGATCGCCTAGTGCACATCAACAATAATTGCTCCCTTTCTAACATGTGTTCTACCTGAGCTATCAATGATAAACAAATATGTGACCCTGGACCACAAAACCAGTCATAAGGGTCAATTTTTCGAAATTGAAATTTATACATCATCTGAAGGCTGAATAAATAAGCTTTCCATTAGGGCTGGGTGATAAATCGATAACGATATTTATCGCACGATATAGATTTCCTCGATAAACGATAAAAAGAGTTCGATAAATGTTTGATATAATGCGGCAAAGGCGGAACGAAAGAGCACTAGTCATTTGAGGCGCGCCACTCGGATCAAAGTATTAATGTAGACATGTATTAAATATATTGAAGGAGGAGTAATGGATTATAATTACAGTATTTTTTTGTGATTAAGCTATAGCGTTTATGCATTTATAAATGTATTTAGACTACTGTTTCTCATAAATACCTACAAGCCATATAAAATTTTTACCATTGTATTGAGGTGCTATATTTGTGGTTTTAACTGTGATTATCATGATCATAATGTATGTTATGGAAGACCAATGGTTAAAAAACACCTTAAACAGTCAGAATAATTAAATGTCACCATATAAAAATTAGATTGCTAACATTTTTACAGATATTACTGATTTTGATAATGAACATAAATCTACATCTGCATCCTAACTCAAGCTATTATCAAATGTGTATTTCTAAGAGACAAAAAAAATTAAATGTTAATTAAAAATGTAATTAATATTATCAGGCAACACAAACTTGTTTCTTGATTTGAAACATTATTTCTCATTACTAGAACATGCAGAACTAAGAAATATTTTTTTTTCTATTAAGATATTTATTTTGTTAAGGAAAAATGACTGGAGAAGTGTAAAGAATTCAAAAACGAAGTGTTTGTCATGTTCTGACCATAAAGAATAGTTGAAAACCACAATTAACCATCTGGTT
>NW_015636193.1:246505-249900 GCF_001515625.1 Sinocyclocheilus rhinocerous
TTTTTTTCTATTAAGATATTTATTTTGTTAAGGAAAAATGACTGGAGAAGTGTAAAGAATTCAAAAACGAAGTATTTGTCATGTTCTGACCATAAAGAATAGTTGAAAACCACAAATAACCATCTGGTTTTTACAACTTTCACATTGGAGCAAAAATCTGCCTTTAAACTTGAAAGAAATAAAAATTGTACATTTGTGATAATTATCGATATCAACTTATATGAAAAAAAAAATAGAGATCATTTTTTGGCGATATCGCCCAGCCCTACTTTCCACTGATGTATGGTTTGTTAGGATAGGACAATATTTGGCCGAGATACAACTATTTGAAAATCTGGAATCTGAGGGTGCAAAAAAATCTAAATATTGAGAAAATCGCCTTTAAAGTTGTCCAAATGAAGTTCTTAGCAATGCATATTACTAATCAAAAATTAAGTTTTAATATATTTACAGTAGGAAATTTACAAAATATCTTAATGGAACATGATCTTTACTTAATATCCTAATGATTTTTGGCATAAAAGAAAAATCTATAATTTTGACACATACAATGTATTTTTGGCTATTGCTACCCCAGCGACTTAAGACTGGTTTTGTGATCCAGGGTCACATATGTTCAGTTCAGCTATTAATCACTGAACACTTAATGGTTGACCATTAAATTTTGCATGCTTTTTTATGACCCAATCTTTATGCAGTTATTTTGAAAGTTCTATTTAATGAATTAGTGAATTCTGAAAAAAAAAAAGTCACGCTTCTCACAAAAATATTAAGCAGCACAACTGTTTTCAACATTAAAAAATAATACGAAAAATTACTTTGGCACCACATATAAGGATAATTTCTGAAGGATCATGTGACACTGAAGCCTGGAGTAATGGCTGCTAAAATTCCAGCTTCGCCTTCACAGAAATAAATTACATTTTAAAATATATTCAAATATAAAAGTTATTTTAAATTGTAATATTACTAAAATTATATTAAAAAGTACAAAATTACTGTGTTTACTGTATTTTGACCAAATGAATGCAGTTTTTGGTAAGAGACTTCTTTCAAACACACACAAAAAAAAAACTGAACTGTGAAAAAAAAACTTGCCAATGAAGCGCCTGCGATTTTGAACGCGATTTTGTGTAGCTTGTCAGTGATCTACGGCTCTGTGTAGTAAATGCCGCTCCATCTGAAAGCACGTGCTGGAGATTTACTACTAATCACAGGAGCGGCTTTACTGACGACATGCGCATGAAAATCGCATTCGATTTTTTTGCACAGCCCTAGTGCTAACAGTACCTAATAATGTGAATGTGTATTAAGGACCGGAAGGGTTCCTGACAACATGAGCCTAAAATGGTTTGAAGGGCCATTAGTTGCACAGCAAAACCAATGTTTTGAATTAACTTTAAACTCTGATTAGGAAGCTGAATCAACTGGTTTTTCTCATCAGCAGACCTGCAAGGATATTTGCAACTGCAGAATTCTGCAGTATTTAAATGTTCATCATTTAAAAAATTCTACTGTCCATATCCCGACCCTTGCATATTTATTTATTACTTTGGATTTATTAATACATTTCCACATTTCCCACATTCAAAAAGCACTTGTCGATATTCAAAATATATTTGTAGGCAACTTCCCTTACTTTCGTCTTCCTGTTTTCGCTCACTGTCACTCTTCTTAAGTCTGTTTCTCTCCCGTATCGTTCCATTACATCAAAGTGTCTTGCACATTTTCATCCATCATAGAGAGGAAAACTAACGGGTCTTTCAGAAACATGGCAGAGGGAAAGAGGAAACAGAAAAAGAAGCGACATAGTGGGCCAGTAAGAAAATAAACACTTCTCTCTGTCTTTCTGAAATAACTTGTGCAGAACCTTTTTTTTTTCATCCCGGTTCCTGGAGAGAACTGGCAGCCCATTTTATTGGACCCAAGGGAAATCACATGCTTTATATTCCATCTCCCCACACATGTCGGGACAAGAGCACATCTGTCCAGAGTTGACACTGGGATAAATAGGAGGGGGAAAAAAGAACAAAAGGGGTGAGAGACAGAGAGAGAGAGAGATAGTGAGAGTGAGAAAGAGAGGGGAGGGGGATGAAAAGTGCTGATGTCCAGGGGTGTGGACTCGAGTCACATGACTCGAGACTTGACTCGGACTCGAGTCCCAAATTTGATGACTTGCGACTCGACTCGACATAATTAAAGAAGACTTGAGACTCGACTTAGACTTTGACAGCAATGACTCGAGACTTGACTTGGACTTGAGCCCTGTGACTCGGAAAGACTTTATGATCAGATCAGAGTCGTTATTACTCTAGACGCGTCCCTGCGTATTTGCGCTTGACTGGCAAAAAGCCAGAGACTGTGTTCAGGGAGCGCTGAATGGACTTGCAAAACAACGACTTGGTCACACCTCTGCTGATGTCAATAGCGGTTTCAAAACCTAGTGAGTGTACATACACAGCATTTTGAGGCATCACAGGCACATTCCTGAGACAGAGGCAGTTGAAAACAGCAGGTAACAATTATGCTGTCTTGTGAAACATTCTGAGACAAAATCATACCCTTAGCAGCTCAATTAAAAATTTCATGAAATTAAAACAACAGAACAATGTGGATACTAAACATTACTTATATAAGTAGAGTTTTTGTCTACTTTTTTTTCAGAAAGACGTTTCATCAACTGAACAATCTGTGTTATTAAACAAAAGTACAATCTGAAAAGTACGATCTGATGTGGCTTCTTGTCACAGAATGAGTCGGAAAATATGTTCCATAGGCTACTTTAAAAAGAATACATCGATTAGCAATGGATTATAAATATACTTCATTATTATGAAAATACCAGACATGGCTTGAATAACACAGATAAACTATATTGTCACAGTCGAGTGTTAATTGTCTTTGTTTATCATTCAAAACGTTTATATGTTCTGTTTACTCGGTTACAGCTTTAATAGCATGTCTTTGTCCATATAAGGGATTTCCTGGTGGGTCATGATTTCACAAATTTTGTGACTGGATATGTGGATTTTCTGTGCGAGGGCGCCCTCTGGCGTCCAGTATGAATGAAACAGACATCGTATAGTGCTAATGGCCAATCCATCATTTTTGGGGGAATTTTTATTTATTTTTTAGTAAGTATCGGTTCAGGCACCATTTAGGCACCAGAACCATTTTAAAAGTATCGATTTGGCACCGGTATCGAAAAAACCCCAAACGATACCCAACCCTAGAGAGTAGCCGTAAGAAAGGAAAAGATTACCATCCATCCACTATGCCCTGTCCTCGATTAGGTCATCCCGTTCAATATTTAACCAGTCACAGTCAGTGAGCGCGATGAGGCCTGCTACATCAGAACAGGTGTCTTTTCAAAATCATTTAGCATTCTGCTGTGA
>NW_015636194.1:0-542 GCF_001515625.1 Sinocyclocheilus rhinocerous
GAGTTACCACAGCAGTGGTGATGTGTTCACACAGTGATAAAGAGTCGTACAAAAACCTCCGTAAGTCAGAGTCACAGTGACTGAACTGATGCTGCAGCTGCTCATGAGGATGTGAAACAATATCATCACAAATGCATCTGAAATAAAATCATCTAAATAAATCGGTCATTCTTAATATTCATAAAGGTCAAATCATTAGTCGAGAGCAACAACTAGATTAAAAGTCCATCTTTGTCTGTTTCTGGAAAGCTCTGGGCCAGACGTATATGGGACACTTGAGGTGTCCTGCTGCACAAGCCAGCATCATCAACCTGCAGCTTTCACCTGCACATCCACTGAAGCTCAGCAGGGTTGAGTCTGGTCTGTATCTGGATGTGAGACCTTCAGGGAAGACCAGGTTGCTGCTGGAAGAGATGTTAGTGAGACCAGCAGGTGGAGCTCATCCTGTGGTCTGAGTGGGTCCTTACACCCCAGTATGCTGTTAATAAACTGTACTGTAAAAAAGCCCATGTGTGGTTAATATAAACCCCAGAGTCTTTCTC
>NW_015636195.1:0-1839 GCF_001515625.1 Sinocyclocheilus rhinocerous
CCCGTGGCTAGGCAGCGGATCAATGGCCGAGCGAGCTGGCGTGTTCGTCTAGGGTTATTATTCTTGCTTTGGGTGCGAGATGTCCATGCTGCAAATCCTAGATGAGCCTGTGGTGAGGCTTGGTCCTGAAGCTCTTCTGTCTCTTTAGTGTCATAGGCTATAAGGAAATTTTTGGCAAATTGCTAAGAAGTCCAGTCAGAACCAGGCTGGTTAGCTCAGTTGGTTAGAGCTTGGTGCTAATAACGCCAAGGTCGGGGGTTCGGTCCCCCTGCGGGCCGGCCTCTTTTGTTCTCTGGGATGTCAGCTCTGCTCTTCTCGCAAAGTGACGGGTGGTCTTATTGAAATCCCTGCTGGGTAGACCATGGGCTTATGTGGCTGAAATTGCTCAGTTGGGGGAGCGTTAAACTGAAGATCTAAAGTTTCCTGGTTCCATTCCGGGTTTCGGCAGATGCTCCCTGTCGTCGACTTTTGGTTGACGTGGGCCTGTGACCAAAACTCACTGTGAACCAACCCCGCTGTCTAAATGGCTCCCCATAGCCACAACACTATCTGCCTTCCAAATGACCGCCATTGAGAGAGTGGTGGTTCCATGGTGTAATGGTGAAGACTCTGACTTTTGAATCCAGCGCTACGAGTTCAAATCTTGGTGGAACCTGCGTACTTTCTTGCGGCAGGAAAAGCAAAAAAAGCACAAGTTTGGATGTACTGCTGCTGACCCTCTTATTGATTTAGTCTTTGCGGCAATGTTAGCAATTGTGACTGTTGTCAATGTTCCATGGTGTAATATGGTTAGCACTCTGGATTCTGAATCCAGCGATCCGAGTTCAAATCTCGGTGGGACCTGCTTTTGCCACGAATGTACAGAGGACCCGCTTCGAAAAACTTTTTGTCAGCAGTGAGCCCCAAAAGCTTAGGAAGGGAGCATGACTACATTGCATCAAAACGCAGACTGTCTAGTTAAGGAAGTTAATGTAAAAGGATAGGTCTCTGCTTGGAGAATGCAGGAATCGATCCTGCTACCTCGCGCATGCTTAGTAAACACTCTACCACTTGAGCTAATTCCCCTGGCCGTATGAGAAGAGATGTCTCTCTCTCAAGGTGTAGACAGTCTTCCATGTTAGGTCATTTTCCTTCTTTTGTTTATGCTATTGTTGTTCTTTTCCTCTTGTAATTTTAATGGCTGCCATCTTTTATTAGCTCATTTCTTCTAATGTTTGCTGATTTCATTCAGTGTTTCTTTAAATTAAACTTTCTGAGCTTTCCTGTTGTCGTACAACACTTTGCATCAACTTCTGTTTTTTTATTGTTTTTTTTTGTTTTTTTACATGTGCTTTATTACAAATAATTGATTTGGCTTTCACAAGATTGTGATCCTGTATCAGAAGTGACTTTTGTGATCAAGTAAGTTCGCACCCATGAGAATTGTATAAGGGTAAGTACTCTCAAGGGACCTTCATTACACATTCAATTTGTTTTTCTGCACACATACAGACATAAAAAGGCAGCACAGTTTGTCTTTGCGCTTCTTCTCTTTTTTTATGGTCAATGATTCTTGGCTCTTTGATGTCTGCAATTAAAACGTCCTATTGACCAGATGTTTTGGACGTCTCGATCGTTTCCCATGCGGGCTAATTGGAGTTGTACTGGCATGACTGGGAATAGCTGCCTGTGTGCAAAACTTGCTTCGTCTTCCATTTCTGAAATCAGCTTCCTCCTTTCATTAGGACTTTGCTGACTATCCAACACACCCTTCAGGTAAGGCTAGCGGAGCCACGGCAGAAACAAATATATCAGAAATTGACGCACTTTAACACTTGTTTTTGCCACAGGTGCAGATTT
>NW_015636195.1:2144-3535 GCF_001515625.1 Sinocyclocheilus rhinocerous
TTTTTTTACATGTGCTTTATTACAAATAATTGATTTGGCTTTCACAAGATTGTGATCCTGTATCAGAAGTGACTTTTGTGATCAAGTAAGTTCGCACCCATGAGAATTGTATAAGGGTAAGTACTCTCAAGGGACCTTCATTACACATTCAATTTGTTTTTCTGCACACATACAGACATAAAAAGGCAGCACAGTTTGTCTTTGCGCTTCTTCTCTTTTTTTATGGTCATCGATTCTTGGCTATTTGATGTGTGCAATTGAAACGTCCGATTGACCAGACGTTTTGGAAGTCTCGTTCGTTTCCCATGCGGGCTAATTGGAGTTGTACTGGCATGACTGGGAATAGCTGCCTGTGTGCAAAACTTGCTTCGTCTTCCATTTCTGAAATCAGCTTCCTACTTTCATTAGGACTTTGCTGACTATCCTACACACCCTACAGGTAAGGCTAGTGGAGCCACGGCAGAAACAAATTTATCAGAAATCGACGCACTTTAACACTTGTTTTTGCCACAGATGCAGATTTCGAGATGCTCCTAGCGTTTAAAGCCATTTGAACAGGGATGCCCGGTGCTAGGCAGCGGATCAATGGCAGAGCGAGCTGGCTTGTTAGTCTAGGGTTATGATTCTGGCTTTGGGTGCGAGATGTCCATGCTGCAATTCCTGGACGAGCCTTTGGTGAGGCTTGGTCCTGAATCTCTTCTGTCTCTTTAGTGTCATAGGCTATAAGGAAATTTTTGGCAAATTGGTAAGAAGTCCAGTCAGAACCAGGCCGGTTAGCTCAGTTGATTAGAGCGTGGTGCTTATAACGCCAAGTTTCGATCCCCCTGCGGCCAGCCTCTTTTGTTCTCTGGGATGTCATCTCTGCTCTTCTCGCAAAGTGACGGGTGGTCTTATTGAAATCCCTGCTGTTTAGACCACTGGCTTATGTGGCTGAAATTACTCAGTTGGGGGAGCGTTAGACTGAAGATCTAAAGGTTCCTGGTTCCCTTCCTGGTTTCGGCAGATGCTCCCTGTCCTCGACTTTTGGTAGACGTGGGCCTGTGACCAAAATTCACTGTGAACCAACCCCGCTGTCTAAATGGCTCCCCATAGCCACAACACTATCTGCCTTCCAAATGACCGCCATTGAGAAAAGGCTAGTGGAGCCACGGCAGAAACGAATTGATCCGAAATCGACGCACTCTAACACTTGTTTTTGCCACAGGTGCAGATTTTGTGATGCTCCTTGCGTTTACAGTTTTTTCAATTGCTTAAGCACAATTTTGAAAACAGGTCCCGGTTTTTCAAAGCCCTTCACACATTTAGCACAAAACTACACCAAAGTAGCACAACACCTCAGATAATTTGCAAAATGGAACACTTTTGTCAAAACTATACAATGTCTTATAAAA
>NW_015636195.1:3967-5623 GCF_001515625.1 Sinocyclocheilus rhinocerous
CTGATTCTGTTTGAATCAGTTAAACACTCCTGTGCTCAACCTAAAACACTTTTAGCATTTACACAGAGAAAATGTAAAAATAAATTCACCAACATCACATGAAACCAATTGTGCAGACTAATGAAAATATTTATTTCTTTTCATGTACTCAATTCAGTCAATATTGAACATTTCAACAAAACATTCATAAAACATTTTCCAGTTTTCATATAGTATTACTGAACGTACCATTGTACTGTAAGCTTACAGTAATACTGCTTAATTGTAGACACACCAATCAGGTTTAAGTACTATAAGTAGGCAACAGCTATGTTCACCTGTATTCAACAAAAATGGACGGTGTCAGAGGAAGAGGGAGAGTGCAGATGAGAGGGGGAATCTGGAGAGAACAAGGTGGAGGGAGAGGGAGAGGGAGAGCGAGAGGGAGACCTGGAGGAGGGGTAGGACATGCACAAAGACGACAACCAAATCTGTGTAACGAAATTCATGCTACAATTGTGGACCATGTAATAAACCATGGAGTAACTCTGAGGTAGGCTGGACTGAGAGTACAGCCTAACGCAGGTACACGGTGGCATCAATAGTTCGGACATTTTCGTCAAGAGCACAGGTGAGAAATTTATCTTCTGTCAACAGAAAATCCATAGCTTACTGCATGTACTATATCAACAGTTTTGGTATCTATTCGTGTATCATTTTACAGTAAGCTACATGTATTTTGTTTGGCCAACATAGGATTGAACGTCGAGAACACCAAGGAGGGAGGGGCCCCATATTCACACAGGAGCAAGCGAGAGAGATCATAAACCTCGTTTTGGCCAATAATAGTCCCGCATGAGTTTATATACATTGAGGCTGGATTTAATCTGATAACAGTGAGAAGAAGAGGAAGAAACATCATTGGCCACAGGGCTATTGTCAATGTACCAGATGCAATACATTGTCGTCTGGGACAATGTAGCTGTCCATCGTTCTGCTCTGGTCCAAAACTGGTTTCATCAACACCCACAATTTACAGTTCAATACCTTCCACCATACTCCCCCTTCCTAAACCCCATCGAGGAGTTCTTCTCAGCATGGCGGTGGAAGGTTTATGATCTCCGGCCCTATGTCCAGATGGCCCTCATTCAAGCTATGGAGGAAGCATGTGATCAAATTGAAGCAGCATCCATACAAGGGTGGATTCGTCACTCCAAAAGATTCTTCCCACGTTGCCTTGCAAATGAAAATATAGCCTGTGATGTTGACGAGGCCCTGTGGCCAGATCCAGCTAGGCGGAGAGATGTTTAGGTTTTTATTTATTTTTTATTCAGTACTGAACTGGATATGTAATTTCTGTAAGCTTACAGTACAATGGTACGTTCAGTAATACTGTATGAAAACTGGAAAATGTTTTGTTATGAATGATTTGTTGAAATGTTCAGTATTGACTGACTTGAGTACATGAAAATAAATCAATGTTTTCATTAGTCTGCACAATTGGTGTCATGTGGTGTTGGTGAAATTTATTTGTACACTTTCTCTGTGTAAATGCTAAAAGTGTTTTAGGTTGAGCACAGGAGTGTTTAACTGATTCAAACAGAATCAGACCATATGATGGTTGTGTTTATGACAACAAAATAAGGTTTTTTTAAGACATTGTATTGTTTTGACAAA
>NW_015636195.1:5688-6429 GCF_001515625.1 Sinocyclocheilus rhinocerous
TTAAAGAATGGATTAAAGCAATCCTATTTTTGCATTTTCTCTGTGTAAATGCTAAAAGTGTTTTAGGTTGAGCACAGGAGTGTTTAACTGATTCAAACGGAATCAGACCATATGATGGTTGTTATGACAACAAAATAAGGTTTTTATAAGACATTGTATAGTTTTGACAAAAGTGTTCCATTTTGCAAATTATCTGAGGTGTTGTGCTACTTTGGTGTAGTGTTGTGCTAATTGTGTGAAGGGGTTTGAAAAACCGGGCCCTGTTTTCAAAATTGTGCTTAAGCAATTGAAAAAAAAAAAAACTAAAAAAACCCCCAAACATCTCTCCGCCTAGCTGGATCTGGCCACAGGGCCTCGTCAACATCACAGGCTATATTTTAATTTGCAAGGCAACGTGGGAAGAATCTTTTGGAGTGACGAATCCACCCTTGTATGGATGCTGCTTCAATTTAATCACATGCTTCCTCCATAGTTTGAATGAGGCCCATCTGGACATAGGGCTGGAGATCATAAACCTTCCACCGCCATGCTGAGAAGAACTCCTCGATGGGGTTTAGGAAGGGGGAGTATGGTGGAAGGTATTGAACTGTAAATTGTGGGTGTTGATCAAACCAGTTTTGGACCAGAGCAGAACGATGGAAAGCTACATTGTCCCAGACGACAATGTATTGCATCTGGTCCCTTTGGTTTGCTGCTGTGATAATATTGTGTAATCTGTCTAAAAATGTAAGAATGAGGTCA
>NW_015636195.1:7166-14145 GCF_001515625.1 Sinocyclocheilus rhinocerous
CCAGTGTGTGTGCACACCTGGTGGCAGTGTTTAACCAATTGGTTCATGGGTGTGTTCATTTGAAAGCCTTTGCTTTGAAATTGCAAGGAAATGACATCATGATAAATTTCTGTGTCAAATGCGTACAAGTGTGTTTAGTGCTTTGCAAATCACTGTGTGTAATGTTTTGCAAAAATTGTGAAGCTGATAATGTGCTTACAGTTGTGCAAACCTAGGCCGGTGTTTTGCTCCTTGAGTGTAAGGTTTTGGTAATTGTGGGAAAGTTTTAATTTTAGTGTGTAAGCAATTGAAAAAAACTGTAAAGCCATTTGAACAGGGATGCCCGTGGCTAGGCAGCGGATCTATAGCATAGCGAGCTGGCTTGTTGGTCTAGGGGTATGATTCTCGCTTTGGGTGTGAGATGTCCAGGCTGCAAATCCTGGACGAGCCTTTGCTGAGGCTTGGTCCTGAAGCTCTTCTGTCTCTTTAGTGTCATAGGCTATCAAGAAATTTTGGGCAAATTGGTAAGAAGGCCAGTCAGAACCAGGCAGGTTAACTCAGTTGGTTAGAGCGTGGTGCTAATGACGCCAAGGTCGGGGGTTAGATCTCCCTACGGGCCAGCCTCTTTTGTTCTCTGGGATGTCAGCTCTGCTCTTCTCGCAAAGTGACGGGTGGTCTTATTGAAATCCCTGCTGGTTAGACCACGGGCTTATGTGGCTGAAATTGCTCAGTTGGGAGAGCGTTAGACTGAAGATCTAAAGGTTCCTGGTTCCATTCCGGGTTTCGGCAGATGCTCCCTGTCCTCGACTTTTGGTTGACGTGGGCCTGTGACCAAAATTCACTGTGAACCAACCCCGCTGTCTAAATGGCTCCCCATAGCCACAACACTATCTGCCTTCCAAATGGCAGATTTTTTTTCTTTGAGAGAGTGGTCGTTCCATGGTGTAATGGTTAAGACTCTGACTTTTGAATCCAGCGCTACGAGTTCAAATCTTGGTGGAACCTGCGTACTTTCTTGCGGCAGGAAAAGCAAAAAAAGCACAAGTTTGGATGTACTGCTGCTGACCCTCTTATTGATTTAGTCTTTGCGGCAATGTTAGCAATTGTGACTGTTGTCAAGGTTCCATGGTGTAATGGTTCGGGCCAGCCTCTTTTGTTCTCTGGGATGTCAGCTCTGCTCTTCTCGCAAAGTGACGGGTGGTCTTATTGAAATCCCTGCTGGTTAGACCACTGGCTTATGTGGCTAAAATAGCTCAGTTGGGAGAGCGTTAAACTGAAGATCTAAAGGTCCCTGGTTCAATTCTGAAATTGTCTTCCAAATGGCTGCCATTGAGAGAGTGGTGGTTCCATGGTGTAATGGTTAGGACTCTGGCTTTTGAATCCAGCGCTTCGAGTTCAAATCTCGGTGGAACCTGCGTACTTTCTTGTGGCAGGAAAAGCAAAAAAAGCACAAGTTTGGAGCTACTGCTGGTGACCCTATAAGTAATTTAGTGTTTGCTGCAATGTTAGCAATTGGCGCTGTTGTCTAGGTTCTATGGTGTAATGGTTAGTACTCTGGACTCTGAATCCAGTGATCTGAGTTCAAAGCTCGGTAGGACCTGCTTTTGCCACGAATGTACAAACGACCCGCTTCGAAAACCTTTTTGTCAGCAAAGAGCCCCAAAAGCTCAGGTAGGGAGCATGACTACATAGCATCAAAGCGCTGACTGTCTAGTTAAGGAAGTTAATGTAAAAGTAAAGGTCACTGTTTCAAGAATGCAGATATCGATCCCGCTACCTCTCGCATGCTAAGTGAGCGCTCTTCAATTTGAGCTAATTCCCCTGGACAAATGAGAAGAGATGTCTTATCCTTTGACATTGTCTCAAGGTGTAGAAAGTCTTCCATGTTAGGTCATTTTCCTTCTTTTGTTCATGCTATTGTTGTTCTTTTCCTCTGGTAATTTTAATGGCTGCCATCTTTTATTAGCTCATTTCTTCTAATGTTTGCTGATTTCATTCAGTGTTTCTTTAAGCAAGTGCTCTATCATTTGAGTTAATTCCTCTGGCTGTATGAGAAGAGATGTCTTATCCTTTGACTTTGTCTCAAGGTGTAGAAAGTCTTCCATGTTAGGTCATTTTCCTTCTTTTGTTCATGCTATTGTTGTTCTTTTCCTCTGGTAATTTTAATGGCTGCCATCTTTTATTAGCTCATTTCTTCTAATGTTTGCTGATTTCATTCAGTGTTTCTTTACAGTTTTTCTCGATTGCTAAATCACAATTTCTGAAACCGTGCTCCATTTTCTGAAAACATTAAACACAAAACCTCATCTTCAAGCACTATTTAAAAAACCTCTGACTCCTCTCGCAAAATGAAACTTTCGCCTCAAAACAGTTTTACCTGTGTTCAAAATCAAACACTGCTCTCAAATCATAAACAAAGTGATCAAAATGATATACACTATCAAGCAGTCAGTAAACAATACACCAAAAAATAGAAAACACATTGTTCAAAACACATAGTTCTCAGGGAGAAGTAAATTTTTAATCTCAAAACAAATTTCATATTTTTCCGTCATTGTCTTTTGATGAACGAAAACATGTTCTATCATAGTAGCTCAAAATTTATCAGAAATTACTACTCTGCTTTGCTCTTTGCAATTCTTTTTTGTTCTTTCTCCTCCTTGTTCCCCTATTTTTACAGTACTGTACCCTGCATCTCACAAATTTGTCCTTTGTCTCTGTGATACTGTAATTCTTGTTCTTTGTTGATATGAACCTGCAACCAGTCAAAATCTATTGAGCAGTCAGTACTGTTAACAAATGGAAAGCACAATGTTCAGGGCCATACAATTTGTTCATTTTACAGTATACAGCCTACAATGCACTGTACTACAGTATACAATTACAAAAAATATTCATGCAGTACTATACATACAGTGATGAACTTTACTAATGTCTATTGAAACAGCTGCATATAGTTTAGTACAGTAAATTTGCAATTACAAAAATACAGTAGCATACTTTACCTGTTCTCTTCTCTGAATGTCCTTACTATGGTGGACACAGAAAATCGGCTCAAATTGGGTTGCACTCTAAGTCCTGCTTCCCTCATTGTCAGTCCATGGACAAGAACATGGTCTATGACTGTTGCTTGAATTTCATCAGATATTTCCACTCTTTGTCTTCCTCTTCCTCTTTGTCCTCCTCTTCCTCTTTCTTGCCTTCCTCCTCCTCTTCCTCTTGTCTAAGTGAGATCTGCAAATTGTGTTTTAGCATGTGAAATGGTGTAAGGTATTGACAACAGACTGCACAATTAGCTAAATGAGTTCAGGCAACTGAGAACTTTGTTCAGCCAATGGGTTTTAGTGTTTTAACAATCGAGAAAAACTGTAAATGAAACTTTCTGAGCTTTCCTGTGGTTGTACAACACTTTGCATCAACTTGTTTTTTTTATTGTTTTTGTTTTTTTGTTTTTTTACATGTGATTTATTAGAAATAATTGACTTGGCTTTCGGGGTATGATTCTCGCTTTGGGTGCGAGATGTCCAGGCTGCAAATCCTGGACGAGCCTTTGGTGAGGCTTGGTCCTGAAGCTCTTCTGTCTCTTTAGGGTCATAGGCTATCAGGACATTTTTGGCAAATTGGTAAAAAGTCCTGTCAGAACCAGGCCGGTTAGCTCAGTTGGTTAGAGCGTGGTGCTAATAACGCCAAGGTTGGGGGTTTGATCCCCGTATGGGCCAGCCTCTTTTTTTCTCTGGGATGTCAGCTCTGCTCTTCTCGCAAAGTGACTGGTGGTCTTATTGAAATCCCTGCTGGTTAGCCCACTGGCTTATGTGGCTGAAATAGCTCAGTTGGGCGTGTGTTAGACTGAAGCTCTCAAGGACCCTAGTTCAATTCCGGGTTTCGGCAGATGCTCCCTGTTCTCGACTTTTGGTTGACGTGGACCTGTGACCAAAATTCACTCTGAACCAACCCCGCTGTCTAAATGGCTCCCCATAGCCACAACGAGACCAGGTTCAGTATAACGTGTTGTAAATGGTTGGGTGGATTCAAATTTTAACTCTACAACTGAGCTGCAAGGAACATTGGGTTCTAGGGGATAGGGGCCTCACAGTGGTGTTGAAAGAGAGAGAGATGTGCTTCTGATTCTTTTATGTGCTGTTCTGCTTTGTGGGAAAGAACATTGAGAGAACACATGAGTTTAGCAAAAGGTAGGCACATTTGACACGGGACCACCCTCAGAACTTGTTTGCAGTATCCTTGCACTCTTCAGTATCCTATCCGCCCCCCCTGGGGGCTCGTCGAATCGAATCGTTCCTGACCTCAGCCACGAGCTTTAGAACTCCACCCCTTTGTTACCAGGATACCCATAATTCTCTCCCCACAGGGTTCAGGAAAGCAACGCTCACTCTTCTTTAAATAAAGAGAGAGTAATGAATAAGGCTTCTCGTACATATTGCTAGCTGGATGCATGGGTGCACGGAAGAGGTCGCGACCTTCTCTGCCATTCTTTCGCAGAGGCAATATTGTAGCTTATGAGGTACAGCCGAGGCATGATTATTGCTGGTTGAAAACTTTATCCAATACCCCACCAGGATGACTTGAAATACAATCAGCCTTGGCAATTTTTGCCTGTTTCTCTGGAAGCTTAACATCTTGTTATCAAAAGAGGTTCCTTTTCTGTTTCGTGCTGCATTATTTTCGGTGGAATAAGGCAGAATCAGAAGTCGGCGTTTAGAGCACAGTGGATTAGCAATCCATCTACTTGACCAATCGTTCACCCTGCGTGCCTCCATTATTTTACACACTGTATTCAGATCATCAGCTTGTTAGTGGAGCACTCATTAAACTGAATGTGTCACATAAGGAAGGTACACCAAAGGTGTATAGCAGATTAACAATCACCGTTAACCGCAAGGAACGACGAGGATGGGATACGATCCCACACATGCAGAACACAATGAATTAGCAGTCCATCGCCTTAACCACTCGGCCACCTCATCACTCCAAAGGTGTATAGCAGATTAACAACCACCGTTAACCGCAAGGAACAACAAGGATGGGATACGAACCCACGCATGCAGAGCACAATGAATTACCAGTCCATCGCCTAAACCACTCGGCCACCTCATCACTCTGTGTGTTTTCATTATTTACTACATTACTAGAGCACTCAACGAACCAAGTATGTATCGCTGCAGCCCGGAGACATCCAGGTGGCAGGGACTTACTCCGCAAGTAGGTTGGGAGACCTCCAAGTGGGAAGAACTTATGCTGCGAGCATGCACACATCAATATAGCGTAATTTTTCTCACACTGTACAACAATTACTACTTTTGCATTATTGTAAGGGGTAGGTTTGGGGTTGGGTTATGTGTACAAGCTGTAACTCTGTGTCATGTACAATACATTAAATAAATCAATCAAAAGCCCCATGAGGTTTGAACAGCCTACATGGGGCTCAAGTCCCACCCATTTCGAGTTGGCTCCAACCTCCGTTTATACCTAACTCCGACGAACTGAACTGAATGCGTCACATAAGGACAATACACAAAAGGTGCAGAGCGGATTGAGAACCACCGCTAAAGGAGTGGAACGACGAGGACGGGATTCGAACCCACACGTGCAGAGCACAATGGATTAGCAGTCCATCGCCTTAACCACTCGGCCAAGAACGGGGCGAAAAGGACTGCTATGGGTGGGGGAAAAGAAAAAATGAGAAAAAAAGGAGGGGGAAAGGGGGGAAAAAAAGGGGAAAGTGAAAAAATTAAGGGAAAAAAGGGGACATTACTTGTAGGCTACACTTTTTACCAGTTTTTCACCTTTCCACTTATTTTTACTTAAGAAATGACAGAAAAGTCAACATTTCTACCTATTTTACCTTATTACAAAAGCCTGCACGCCTGCACTGCTGAGGGGTCCTGCCTGCACGTCTAATGCGGTCTGCTCAGCTGACTTAAAAAAAAAAAAAAAGTGTTAGTTTTTCTCTGATTATATTGCCGGTGCAGTAAACAATGTTCTTTTAGCCTTAAAAAAAGGTGCATCATTTGGTACAAAAATATCTAATGCCTCTAAATTATCAAAATCAAAACTTTGCTGAAAAACATGTTGAACACAATTACTACATGCCTTCTGTCATTTGATTCATACTTTACATTTTTTAGAAACTAAAAGACATTTTAGAATAATTGTAAAAACACCCACCTTCAGGTCTTCATACAAGTAGAATTTCACTTAATTGTACTGAAATTAAGTGAAATTAAAAAAATTAAAAAAAAGTAAAAGAAAATGACTTTTGTTTAGCTAGAAGGGTGTTTTGACCCATGGATGCTTGTTTGATTATTATGTATAGATAAATTGTGTAAATTATGTATATGTTTGTTAATTGACTATTGCCTGTAGCACACTTTTTTTTAAATTACATGGTGAATATAATGAATAATGATGTATAAACTAAATAAAATTAAAAATTAATTAAAATAAATAAATCCAAGACAGTATCCGCACTCTGTATTTTTAAAGTACATTCTTCATCATCATCCCCATATCGTCGTTGTATATAAGGAATTCCGGCTATGCGGTTGCAAAATGAATGGCCACCGCGATTTATATCACTATATCGCCCAAAATATAGCCTCTAATATTTATATAAGTTTAGCGTTAAACCACCAAATTAAGAACAATGTTATCTAAATTACACGAGTGCAACGTAAGCGGTTGAGATTGAACCATAGTGTCAAACGAAGCTACGTCGCGTACAGCTTCTTTTTCACATTATACCATACTCACCTAGCGTTAAACCACCAAATTAAGAACAATGTTATCTAAATTACACGAGTGCAACGTAAGCGGTTGAGATTGAACCATAGTGTCAAACGAAGCTACGTCGCGTACCGCTTCATTATCATATTATACTGTACTCACCTGCACGCAATCCGAAGACGTACAATAGATTAAAATATTGAAAAATATTAAAACTATCTCGCGTCACAATATGATAGAGGTCAGTGCCGCATGACAA
>NW_015636195.1:19091-19535 GCF_001515625.1 Sinocyclocheilus rhinocerous
ATAATATTGAAAAATATTAAAACTATCTCGCGTTACAATGTGATGGAGGTCAGTGTAAAAAGACAAACCCGCGCTTTGGTACTCGCACTTTTTATAGATGTAGTCACATGACAATGTTTCGACCAATGGCTGCTTTGCCCCGTTCGACCAATGGCTGCTTTGCCCCGTTCGACCAATGGCTGCTTTGCCCCGTTGATTGACTGTTAGGATTGTTAGGACCTGAGTTAGGAATTGTTCCGAGTGTGTTAGGACTTATTTAGAATGTGTTAGGACTTGTAACAAATGGTTAGGAATGGTTAGGCTGTCCGTCCGATCGCTGGTACGGCCTGCTCGTCCTATGCGAAGTCGTGCTATTCAGCCACACTCATTGACAGAACAGAGACCAGGTTCAGCATAACATGTTGTAAATGGTTGGGTGGATTCAAAATTTAACTCTACAACTGA
>NW_015636196.1:0-771 GCF_001515625.1 Sinocyclocheilus rhinocerous
GAGAGAAAATTTACAGAACTGGAATATTCTTACTGCATGTTTAATGGCTCACCAAAGTGAAATGGAGTTTATTCTTCAATCCACTTAACAGAAGAAAAGGAAAACATTGGGGAACAATATTCCTGCTTCAAATTCTGTATGAACCTGACACTGATTGCTTCACTTCCATTTAAAACAGTTAGGTAATTCTACACATTGTGAATGGTTGAGAGACACTGCACAAGTTCCTATAATCCCGGCACTCAAACCAGACTTCTTGAGTAGTATCACACATTGGTTACATTTGTCTAAATCATCAAATTACAAACAGCTGTGTTGGCTAATGACAATACCATGTGCTATACCATAGATTTTGACACGACTGCCATTGTAAGCACAATGCCACAGCACACTAGTATGAAAAACATCAAATCTACAATAGCAATCTAAATAGTGAATTGTTCTTACCATTGATGGTAATTAAAATCACTGGTTTGCCCGGTAATATGGTCAAGTTTGTGCCTCCACAGGAGCAGTTTGGTGCCTTCACTGTTGGCAAAATGCAAGCTGGCAAAAAGAAAGAAAAGCACTAGTTTAGATGATCTGTAACTGGCTGCAGACACACATGAACAGCAAAATTAGGGCTTTTGTGAGAACATACCTTGCTCATGGATTCAATATCCATCTTGCCCTTTAATGACACATGAGGTTGGAGAAATGGCTTCAAAAAACCCAGGAATCACACAATCCCTGTTGTGGAGTGGCTGTTTTTTGTGATGCAATACATCACAG
>NW_015636197.1:0-183 GCF_001515625.1 Sinocyclocheilus rhinocerous
CTTGTTCAAACTGTGTTCCCCAGCAACAGGCATGGCTAAAACAAAAAGGACACTCTAAGCCAGGGGTGTCCAAACTGTGTTCTGGAGGGCCAGTGTCCTGTAGAGTTTCGCTCCAGCCAGCTCCAACAGACCTGACTGGAAGTTTCTAGTCTGCCTGGTGAGACCTTGATTAGCTGCTTCAGG
>NW_015636197.1:444-637 GCF_001515625.1 Sinocyclocheilus rhinocerous
ACAGCCGCCCGGCTAGCTCTTCATGTCACCTGTAGGTCGTGGTTATTCTTTGTTATGACAGCCAATCACGTTCCCGGCTGCAACCATGAAACGTATGCTATTGCCAGTCAGCGCTCGTATCGCAACCACGATTCCGCCCAGTAACAATAAGTAATTGGCCAATCAGCGCTCGTATCGCAACCACGATTCCGCC
>NW_015636198.1:0-123 GCF_001515625.1 Sinocyclocheilus rhinocerous
ATGAGGAAACTGTACTTCTTGGTGCGGAGACCGCCAGCTCGACCCCGCTAACTACCCATTTGGAACAGTTCTGGAGTTCCTGCAGGCCTGTTTATCCGCAGGGTTGACCCACTCCACCCTAGA
>NW_015636198.1:427-672 GCF_001515625.1 Sinocyclocheilus rhinocerous
TTCTCTCGCCTTAGTTGTGCTCTTCCACACTAGGCAGGGATTTGCAAGTCTGGCGGCGTGGGCATTCTTGGTCCCGTAGCGTTTCGATGCAGCTCGACTTCCTGAAGGGGAACGTCTCCAGACGCTGCGTCTCAGGGCCATACTTCCGGCATCCCTGCCAGTGCTTGCTTCACTCCTAGAAGCTGACGCCGGTTTCACCGCACGTGCTTTTATGCTTCCTGGTCGCTACGTCACCCCGCCCGTGA
>NW_015636198.1:893-1618 GCF_001515625.1 Sinocyclocheilus rhinocerous
GGCATCCCTGCCAGCGCTTGCTTCACTCCTAGAAGCTGACGCCGGTTTCACCGCACGTGCTTTTATGCTTCCTGGTCGCTACTTCACTCCGCCTGTGATGTCTCACCCATCCATTGGACTGATTACACATGTGATTCAGAGCGTAGTCACGCTGGAGGCAGGCGTTCCCCGTTTCGACGCAGCGTCTCGTTCCCTTCGGGGAACCATGGTTACATGCGTAACCTGGAGACGTTCTTCAAAGCCTCAGAAGAGAAAATAAACCGAATTAACTTTCACAGCACATAAATAAATAAATAAATAAATGGTTAGGGAATCTATTGATCTATCTGTTGGAAATTACATTATGGAATGAATTTTCATTAAATAAAGAATCCTCTGTAATGTGTTGTTGGACATTGTTTGTGGACCAAACTAATGAGAGTGTGAAAAGAGCTTTTTAAGTGTTTATTTTATCTATATAAGTGTCAGTTATATAATGTGATGTTGCAATATGTTTGTTGAAATACACAATGGGTGGCATATGGTAATAATCAGCCTTAAAGTATGTTTATTTAAATGCTGTGATAAGTGTTGATATGTCAGTGACTTACATATTGTTTTCATTAATTTCATAACCTTTGCACTTGACCATATTTACTGCTCTAATGAACAGTTATTAAAAGTTCAGCATCACCTGCATGATTCAAGTGTTCTCTAACAGAAACCCTGTAGTGCTTCATTTCCTG
>NW_015636199.1:0-1692 GCF_001515625.1 Sinocyclocheilus rhinocerous
ATGAATGGACCACTGAATCATTGACTCAAATTATTAATTCAAAAAACGCGAATCATTCAGTAGCCTAACGAAACACCACTGACGCTGTGTGTTGCTCAGAGATGCGCGACAGTTTTGCTGGTAAGTTTGTTTGGAACTATTTTCGTTAAACAAATCGAGCAAAAACAGTCACATTGACATTATTGTACTAAAATGTATGCCCTCAGTCACTTAATATTAACTACTCGTTTGAAGTCTTGTTTAAAATCAATGTCGAATTTACAATCGTACTGATTTTCGGGGAAAACTGCACTCTCTTAGTCGTGTCATGTTAATTAATTAGGCTAGGCTTTATGTAATAAATATAAAAACTAAATTTTTTTACTGTAGTATGTTTCTTCTGTGTGCAGTTGTGTTCATTTGTTTCGATTTCTCCATGAGATTGTCTCACGTGAGTCTCAACTGCCGCGACCTTGTTACTATTGATTATCCATTATGAATTGCCGTTTACACCAAGTGTAATAAAATCAGAATCATTCTCGCCGAAATTTTGGTGCTTCCCTAATTCGATGTTTTATTAGTTGTCCGGTCGGGCAAGTAAAATTCTCTTTCACTTGCCCCTTCAAAAAAAGCACACAGATCATCAAAAGCATTCTCTCGCGCACCCCTGCTGGTCGGTCTGTGCACCCCTAGGGGTGCGCGCACCCCAGTTTGGGAACCGCTGGTCTAAGGGTATTAATGAATATACATGTATATTTACAGAAAAAAACTTAAGACAAAACGTACACAGTCTACCTTTTTTAGTTTAATTAATGGATTAAATATATACTTGCTGAAATTAGGGAAAAATTTATAAAAGAAAAAAAAGCAGTTTACAGTAGAAGTTGAATGAATTCCAATGTGCCACATGCCTCATCCGGATACTGGAGGTTAAAGACGTAGTACATTGTGAACATCGTTGCAATTCCAGTCAGAAATCTTGGGTGTACGCCCTCACAAATTACGCAACCCTCAAGGGTAATCATCCATCGTTCAATGCAGGTCTCTGACCTCCCTGAAATTATATAAAAAAAATAAAAAATCCTCAATTAGAATGTATCTTAAATAGTTCTCAGAATGTCTTCTTTCCCAATTATTCAAAGTAATAGTTTACACATAAATGAAAATTTGCTGACAATTCACTTACTTTCACGCTATCCAAGATGTACATTACTTTTTCGTCATCAGAACACAAATACATATATTGGAGCTATGTATATGTACAATGCAAGTAAACGAGACCCCGTAGTCCAAATAGCATATAAATGCAGCATTACAGTAATTATCAGTGAATGTTTTCTGAGGTGAAATCTAGTTCGTAGAAACAACTCCATTAATATTTAACTATAAACTATTTACTGTTATTTCCAGTCAAAATACAACATATTGGTGGCACTGTGTCAAATTACACGCATCCAAAACCAAGTACATTCTTTCAGGAAAACACATTTTCTCTGTTCTTCTCACATTAAAATCCACCAAATAAACACAGGCCAAGCACTGCTTACATCACAATTCGTATCACTGGAGATTGCTGCTTCCCTTCTAGTTTGTGATACAAATTCTTTATAACAGGAGAATATTGATACCACCAATAATGGTCTTAATTTTGGATTTTTTTAATATACAAACTAGGGCTGTGCAATTAATTGCATGCGATTGTCATGCGCATCT
>NW_015636200.1:0-731 GCF_001515625.1 Sinocyclocheilus rhinocerous
CCAGCGCAATCACTTGCATTTTTTTTCTTAAGAGTGGAAAGTTAACATACACCCCGTCATTTCTGCTCATAAAGGTAAGAGTAATACATCATTCGGAATTGTAAAGGGTCTACTTTTATTTGTGTGCACTCACAAACAACCTGTGCTTTTGTAAAATAATTAAGGAAAACAAACAGGATGTGCTTTCTGTCGTCTTGGTCTTGAGCAGGAGCGCTTCACAATGATGAACCGAAACTCAGCGAATACTTGCCTCCTCACAGACATGATAAATATATCTAATAGAATGCTTTAAATACTTTGAAACGAAATAATTCAAATAGAAAACAAAAACTCTTTCATTATGTAGGCTAATCCGTAAAGATGTATTTCTCTCTAAAGGCGCGCATCCTGAGGAGATGGCGAGTCAGGATCGTCAACTTCATCTTGTGACATATAGGCTTAGATCTCTGCCACAATTCTGCGCGTGAAAGATCATATTTTGAGCGCACAAAAGTGCATTTTGCACGAGCGCAATCTGAATTTTGTGGAGAAAACGTTCGTTTCGCAAAGAAAAAAGAATTTCGAGCACACGAACATCTATTTTGCATTTAAAATAAGTTTTAAATACATTTTTCACTTCCAGCCTTCATGAATAATTATATATCAATTATAAATGATTAAAAAAATGATTAATAGTAGTTATTAAGGACTGATGTCGTTTGGAATTGGTAAAATGTGCTTGGAAAAAAATA
>NW_015636201.1:0-559 GCF_001515625.1 Sinocyclocheilus rhinocerous
AAAACTGTTGTTTGTCTAAACGACGGGTCATCCGTTAGCTAGCTAATTTTCTCACGCGCCTGCAGCGGACAAACCGCGCTTGAACCCCGGACCAGCGAGTTCGACTGAGATTATTTTCGTCTTTTCCTTTTTCATTCGATGATGTTTATTAGGAGTGTAAATTAATTTCACTCATACAGCAGCCGCGATTGCAGCGGAGGAGAGACGATGGTGGCGCTAGTATGGTGAGCGCAATAATTGAACGACCACGTTTAATAGACATGGCTGTTGTTTGAAAGAGTAAGTTTAAATTAATTAACGGTATAAATACAAAAACGGATGAATATACTTCTGTTCTATCTAGGTTCAGAGCCCTCTTAATGACTATTTTGTTTTGGAAGGAAGAAGAAATGGAAGAGATGCTTTGGAAGTGTAAGTATGGCCCTCATAACTGTGAAAAGAGAGCACAGCTAACGTTATATAAACATTAGCCCCCGGATTCACAGGCCAGTCTCAGACTAAAATGCATGTTCAGGCTGTCTTAACTGAAAATATCTTGTACTGACACATCTTAAAATAT
>NW_015636202.1:0-1556 GCF_001515625.1 Sinocyclocheilus rhinocerous
GCTGAATTTTCAGCATCATTATTCCAGTCTTCAGTGTCTCATGATATTTCAGAAATCATTCTAATATGTTGATTTGCAGCTCAAGAAACATTTCTGATTATTATTATTATTATTATCAGTGTTGAAAACAATTGCGCTGCTGCATATTTTTGTGGAAACCATGATACATTTTTATTTTTCAGGATTCTTTGATGAACAGAAAGTTCAAAATAGGCAAATCCTGCCGATATGAGCAGATAAGATAACAGGATGAAACTTTGGCCTGCAGATGTGAGTAAAAGAGGCCGAGCAGGAGAAGTGTGAGCCGCAGTCAGGTGTGAGCCACTGATTGAGAGACAGCTGTTTGTGCTGAATGTGTGATTGTATCATGCTGTGGACGGCTGCTCTCTGTCTGTGTCTGTGCGTTTGCTCTCTGGCGGGTCCCATCCTGGTACGCCATGGGGCGTCTGAGCGCAGCAAACTGCTGCTTGTCTCCTTTGACGGCTTCAGGTGGGACTATGACAGGGACGTGGAAACGCCGCACCTGGATGCCATGGCGAAAGACGGGGTCAAAGCCACATACGTGACACCGGCGTTCCTCACCATCACCAGCCCGACACACTTTACCATCCTAACAGGTAAAGATGCTGACATATGCAGTCTAAAATACATTGTGCATGAATATGTATTTAATATGTATTTAAAGTGAGAGTTATATATAATTTTAGAAATTTCAGAGTGAAAACTCTTTCAAAGTAAATCATACAAAATTTTTTTATTATGTATATAATGATATGAGAAAGCATATGAAGCATATGACTGATGAGAAAGCATCTCTGTCTTCAGGTAAATACATTGAGAATCACGGTGTTATTCACAACATGTGGTTTAACAGCAGCACCTGGGAGAAGAAATCCTACTATAAATCCCAGTTCGTGAATGAGTGGTGGGACAACGGGAGTTTGCCCATATGGATCACGGCTCAGAGACAGGTACGCATGTCTGATGCTCAGAAAAAGGGTTTGCAGGATTGATCCCATTAACCAACATGTGAAAATATATATGCAGTGGTGCAGAACTACAGTGGCATGCAGTGATATGTGTCCAAACCTACCTGGCCCTACGTGAAAAATTAATTGCCCCCACTGTTAAATCATGAAAGATCTGTGATTAACCACATTATTTTAGAAAGCAGAGTTAAATTTCACTAGCCACACCCAGGCCTGATTACTGCCAGACCTGTTGAATCAAGAAATCACTTAAATAGAACCTGTCTGACAAAGTGAAGCATGCTTAAAGAGCAACACATCATGCCGCGATCTAAAGAAATTCAAGAACAGATGAGAAACAAAATAGTTGACATGTATCAGTCTGGAAAGGGTTATAAAGCCATAAGGCTTTGAGACTCCAGTGAGCCATGATCAGAGCCATTATCCACAAATGGAGAAAACTTGGAACAGTGGTGAACCTTCCCAGGAATGGCCCGCCTACCAAAATTACCCCAAGAGCACAGCGACGACTCATCCAAGAGGTCACAAAAGACCCCACAACAACATCCAAAGAACTGCAGGCCTCAC
>NW_015636202.1:1741-1916 GCF_001515625.1 Sinocyclocheilus rhinocerous
TGCTGACCAAAAAGAACACAAAGGCTCGTCTCACATTTGCCAAAAAACATCTTGATTATTTATCCCCAATTTGGGCAAATATTCTGAAGACTGATGAGACAAAAGTTTAACTTTTTAGAAGGTGTGTGTTCCATTACATCTGGCGTAAAACCAACACAGCATTTCATAAAAAGAA
>NW_015636203.1:0-132 GCF_001515625.1 Sinocyclocheilus rhinocerous
GTCAGAATTCTGGCAGCAGCATTCTGGATGAGCTGCAGCTGTCTATTGGTGTTCTTGGGAAGTCCGGTGAGGAGACCATTACAATAGTCAACCCTGCTGGTGATAAAGGCATGAACAAGTTTCTCCAAGTCT
>NW_015636203.1:423-546 GCF_001515625.1 Sinocyclocheilus rhinocerous
TCCAACTGTTAATTTCATCAATGCATCGGCATAGGGAGTCAATGGGGCTGAAGTCATTTGGTGATAAGGCTAGGTAAGCCTGGGTAACATCTGCAAAGCTGTGAAAGGCAATTTGGTTCTTTC
>NW_015636204.1:0-182 GCF_001515625.1 Sinocyclocheilus rhinocerous
AGACATAAACTGTGTTTAAGTAAATACTCTCCAAGCCGGACATTTGAACATATTTGTGTGTGTATTTGATCGTTTGGACATGCGCCCGAAGCTCAAAGTGTAATTTGTTTGTCCGTTTTGGAGCGTGCCGCGCGCACACATTTCAGCCTGAGGAACAGCGTCTCTTGTGCGGATTGTGCTTT
>NW_015636204.1:717-823 GCF_001515625.1 Sinocyclocheilus rhinocerous
TTGATAATTTAGCCCCGGGACCGATTAAATACCGGGTTTCGGTACCCATCCCTATGTGTGCGTGTGTGTGAGAGAGAGTGTGAGAGAGTGTGTGTGAGTGTGTGTG
>NW_015636205.1:0-719 GCF_001515625.1 Sinocyclocheilus rhinocerous
ATGTTGATGTGTTATTTTCTATGTGTACCTTGTAAAGCACTTTGGCCAACTTAGTTGTATTTATATAGTGATAAATAAAGAAAGAAAGAAAGAAAGATAGATAATGCTTAAGGTGAGGTACTCACCTTCATATTATTTCATTAAATAACTTATAAAGTAATTTGAGAACCTTGTGTGAGACGTAATTTCACAAACAGGGTGAGTGAATCACCACGCGGGCGCTCGCTCTCTTTCTCTCTCAAAATACACAAATGGCTTCAAATCACCACACATCGCGTCTGTCTAAGCGAGATGCACGCTGCACAGTTGACACAGGAATTGTCACTTGCACAGTCGAGGCAGTGTCACATCATCACTAAAGTTTATAAATTGCATTTCTTTTTAATTCTTGCCAGTCTGTTTAACCATTCAGCGCTCGCGCACTCTCCTGGAGACCGAGCGCTCATGCACACTCGCAGCACACACACATAATGCCAAGTTCACATTACTCCGTTTGCAGTGCATACGTGGTGCGTATTTTTTCCGCACTCATGTTAACGGATTAAAGCGTTTACTGCACACGGTTGCGGTTCCAGGAGCGGTGCGTCTGCAGCAGTGCAGAGATCGTTTCCACACCGAGTCTATTGCTGCGCTGCAAGCGCTGAATTAAAGTAACAGCGCATTGTTTGCAGTAAATATGAACATGGATTGACACGAAAATGTAGTAATTACACCATAAA
>NW_015636205.1:1116-1381 GCF_001515625.1 Sinocyclocheilus rhinocerous
TACTGTGTAAAAAAAGAATTGCAATGCTGAAAAAGCATTTTCAGTGACAATGTTTGGATTTGAAATCAAAATAATGGATAAATGTTGTGTTTGTGGTAAACAGCCACGGATCAGTAGGGAGCAGACTTGTGAAAGCTGCTTCCCCTCTCACAGGAGTCACCTGAGAGGGGAATTCCCCCCATTTTCAAAAATGAAGTTCAGGCCCTGAATAAATGTCTAGAAAAAATTCTGATTGGAGTATCACTATAAATAGTTATAAATGATA
>NW_015636206.1:0-1145 GCF_001515625.1 Sinocyclocheilus rhinocerous
TTGTATTAATCAAAAAGCTTGTCTAATTAATTTAGTTTTACAGTTTTATCTTTACCAAATTCTATTTTAATAATCAAAAGCATCTCCAATTAATTGATTTTATTTAAAAAAAATTTACAGAAATGCTGCACATTTACATTTTTCTCCTAAATAAATTCTGGTAAATAACATTTCTGTTAAATACTCCTTTAAAAAGTGTTTTTTGATTATAATTTTATTATTAGTAGACTAGAACACGTTGATATGTTGTCATTCTTACACTATAATACTGAACTTTGATTTCAGTGATTTGGACTATGAGATGGACACTTGCTTCTTGCACTCTATGTTGCACTTTACTTTTGCTTTAAAAAAAGGATTTCATAGAAATTTGGATTTAATTTGGTTTAATAAAATATTCTTAAGTAAAATTGTTGATTTTTTGTGGGAAATTAATTGTTTAAATGAATCAATAAATTAGTCGATAGATTAATCGAAATAAAAATAGTCGTTAGTGGCAGCCCTAGTCATTACCATGGAAGAGCTGATGTAGGGGTAAGCAATATGGCCAAAATTATTGTGATAAAATTTTTCATATCAGTTGATACAGATGATTATCAGGATAATTTTTTATTTTTCTATTTTTCTTTTAAGTTTAAAGGCAGATTTTTGCTCCTAAGTGAAAGTTGTAGAAACCAGACCTTTAATTGTGGTTTTCAACTACTCAGAACTAGTGGTCGACCAATATATTGCCAAAGCTGATATATCGGCCGATATGTTTTTCTGTTTGGTCGATGTGTTCGAGGCGCGACTATTATTTTGACGGTGCGTCAGACATTTATTTTGACGGCACTAAGAGCGGCAGCGCCTGAGCACGCAAAGAATCAAGAAGTTATCATCTAAAGTATGTTTATTTGAGACATTTTTTAAAATCATTTCCAAATCATTTCAAATTTCTTAAATATTAATTAAAATTTCAAGTAAAAATGTTAAATGTGTATACACACACACACACACACATATGCATACACACAAAATCATGAACAAATAAATAAATTAATATATATCAGCCACTCTGCTCTCTAAGATACCAGCATCGGCTGCCAAAAAAAACTATATGTGACCATGGACCACAAAACCTTAAGTCTTAAGTCGCTGGGGTATAT
>NW_015636207.1:0-152 GCF_001515625.1 Sinocyclocheilus rhinocerous
GAAATGCGAGGCAAATGTTGGATCACAATAATTAGGAACCAGTTTGCACAAATCCCTTCACTGGATTGGGATGCTCTTTTATTCTGGAGGGCAAGGGCAGTGACTGTAACATCGAGCGTATTTTGCAGTATTAAACACGTATTTATACCGAT
>NW_015636207.1:808-1065 GCF_001515625.1 Sinocyclocheilus rhinocerous
ATTTGAATGTACATTAAATGAAATTAAGTTGTTTCATTGCTTTCTCTGTCTTCAACCCCAACATTTGAGCTTTTCTTGTGCTTCAGGTCAGAACACAGCTCATTCCCTTTGAAATACTGGAGGAAAATCTATATAATACATCTTTAAGCACTAATCATTTACCATCATTGAGAATATTGAATAAAACCAGCGAATACAAATCAAAAAGTGACACACTTGGTAGTCTGCTTTTTATTTTGATAGCACTCTATACAGAT
>NW_015636208.1:0-382 GCF_001515625.1 Sinocyclocheilus rhinocerous
TTCCTGGATTTCCCTGTTTGTCTGTGTTTGGGACTCTGTTGTTTGTATTGTTTGACCCTTTGCCTGGTATTTAGATTATGATTGTGGATTACTCTTATTAAAGCTGCGTGTGGATCTTCAACCCAAGTCTTGGAGCAGTTCATAACACAAATACACTATTTAATTTTCAAAATAATGTGTTTTTTATTATTTTATATTATTGTTCAAATCATCCGGGGGTCAGATTGAACATCTTCATGGGCCATTACCTCTAAAACAAGACAGTGAAAGACGACACACATGACAGTGTGATGCTGTGTGTCTCTGTGTCTTCAGTCTCTGCTGATTGTGTGACTGTGACGTCTCTGTAGCGGCTCTTATTCACCATCAGCTGATCCTGAGA
>NW_015636208.1:489-2298 GCF_001515625.1 Sinocyclocheilus rhinocerous
CCTACAATAAAACACACAGACAGTCACATATGAATACGAGTCATTACTGCTGTCACATCACATCAGCAGATCCATTTCAGAAAAACACAGTATATTCATATTACAGCCATAGATATAAATGAACAACTGATCAGAGATTAATAACAGTGAATGATCAACAACTCTCTCTTTATCATTTACACCCTGAGACACTGGAAGAGATGAAAATATTCATATATTTATAGATCATCACAGAATTAAACACAGTTTAAAGTACAGAGACTAAAGTGGAGCTGAATTATTATCTTATATTCTCCAATTACACTCATATGAGGCCTGTTACTAAACTTTGGCCATTTTAAAAGACTGAAATAATATTATACTCACAATAGTATAATCTCTCCAGTTTATAATGTGGATCATCTTTCAGATCAGAGAGTAACTTCACTCCTGATTTTCCTAGTTTATTCAGAGACAGATTCAGATCTCTCAGGTGTGAGGGGTTTGATTTCAGAGCTGAAGCCAGAGCAGAACAACCTTCATCTGTGACGCCACAATATCTCAACCTGTAGAGAACAAATCTGTGACGCCACAATCCTTCAACCTGTAGAGAAAAATGACACAATGTGAATTGTAGTTGAAGTGTCTGTAGTTTGTTATTGACTCTGGTCTCAGAGCAGGAGAGGAGATATAATGACAAACATTGCCACAAACTGCTGCTTATAGAATGAGATTTATGCATGTTGATGCTCAATGGTGCTGTTTGAAACTGTCATGTGCTTCAGGACTGAACAGACACACAGAGCTGAATGTGAGATATTATTTCATGGTGATATAAGGATGGATCTGTCTGGAAAAACAGTCACTTGCTCCTCTAATAAACACCTACAGGAGGACATTTGCTTCACAGGAGCCACGTGTTCCCCATTACATCTCATTTATTAACTCTTGTGATCAAACACATCATTGTGTCATGTTTGGCAGCTTATAAACTGAACAGAAATCACTAAATCACACATTAGTATCTGAAAATTCAGGTTAAATCTGTATGACATCTGCGAGAACACAATGAGCTCATGGGATTTCAGAAAAAGTGGAAAATAAACTCTTACACAGAGATGGGCAGGTGAAGGAGTATTAATCAAACTAGCAAAAACAACTGAAGCTTCAGTAAATGTTTGGTGGCCAAAAACAGGGAGCAAGAGCTCATGATGTGATGAAGATGAATGAAATGAACTTCATCTTCAGTCATTTGTGCTGAGATTCAGTGTGTCTAGTCAGAATTTACATTAAAGGACACATCTTACTGAAAACAAAGACATGAGACTATCAGAGAGATGATCTTATATATATATATATATATACACTGTATATACAGGGCCTGAATTACATTTTGGGAAAATGGGGGGGGGATTCCCCCTTTAGGTGGCTCTTATGGGGGGAATTTTTTTATTTGAAGGGGGAGTTAGGGTATTTTTTTAGACATTTTTTTAAACTACAATCATCCAACCTAAATGTTTTGTCACCAAGTGTATTTGTGTTTTTCAGTTTATAATGTTGTTGAATCATATTTACATTGTGAGGAAGATACTTAAAAATAACTTTGATTTCAAACTCTGAATTGAATTAATTGTAAAGGGATAATTCACCCAAAAATGAAAATTAGCCCATGATTTACTCACCCTCAGGGCATCCAAGGCATGTCTGACATTCCTCTTTAGGACGAACACATTCAGAGTTATATTCGCGTTCACAACAAGGCCGAGCGTATGACGTAGGTGTAACGAAAGGCGCAACATAAGATCTGGGGAGAGTGACGAACGCGGATGC
>NW_015636208.1:6152-6301 GCF_001515625.1 Sinocyclocheilus rhinocerous
TAATTCACCCAAAAATGAAAATTAGCCCATGATTTACTCACCCTCAGGGCATCCAAGGCATGTCTGACATTCCTCTTTAGGACGAACACATTCAGAGTTATATTCGCGTTCACAACAAGGCCGAGCGTATGACGTAGGTGTAACGAAAG
>NW_015636209.1:0-1040 GCF_001515625.1 Sinocyclocheilus rhinocerous
GCGATCGCAAATCTCGAAAGTGAAAGTAAAAAGCCATCGTGCATTAGAAAGCAGTTTCAATTTCCCGCATATTAATAGCGGCTCCCTGATGCCCGCATTTTATATAATTACCCAACGATATAACTGCGAGAGACAGTATTGAAATATATATTTTCCCTGTGTTTCCTTCATGCTGTGTGAGCTACTGAAATGAGCCGCACTGTGAAACAGCCAATCAGAGCAGAGCTCAACATTGAGCCGCACTGTGAAACAGCCAATCAGAGCAGAGCTCAACATTGAGCTGCACTGTGAAACAGCCAATCAGAGCAGAGCTCAACATTGAGCTGCACTGTGAAACAGCCAATCAGAGCAGAGCTCAACATTATTATTCATGACCCTTCCAAATAAGGTAAAAACAGACCATTTCATTCTAGGGACAAATCCTAGGGTTGTAAATGGATACGTAAAACCATTTTTTGCCCTTACCTAAGCCACGTACCTTCTATGTAGATATCAGAGAACAATTTAAAATTTTGTATCAATGCATTCTATGGCACCTTCAATTTTTTTTTGGACTCTGCTAAAATTTCTGCCCAGTGTTATTTTAGTATTATTTATACATTTTTATAGTGTTTAATATGTTGAATTAGCTTTTATTGTTATATTTTCAGTTTTCTTTTTATTTGTTTAATTTTGAATGTTCTTTTGACATTTGCATTAGTTTTTGTCTTTGAAATATTTCTAAGAAGTTTAAATGTTTTATTTCTGTTTGTAATTTAGTAAACGTTGTTCAGTAAAGTTAGTAAACGTCAACTTTTAAACTCCAAGCATTTGAACATTTTTGCTTGGTTTGTTTTTCCATCAATATTACATTAATTTATTGCAGCTTTATTTTTATTAACAGATTTATTTTTAAACATTTTTGATTTTCGATAACAATAACACTGTCTCTGAGATGGTTTTCCATAGATAATTTTTTTATATCTCTGTACGTAGGCAGATAAACAAGTGTGATTGCTCACAGTAACATTGCTGCTCATTTGCATAAAATTTGTTAATTG
>NW_015636210.1:0-124 GCF_001515625.1 Sinocyclocheilus rhinocerous
TTATTATTCTGCCCTAAAACTGATCGTGCAGACCAAACGGTAAGGTCTAGAAACTTGAAACTGGGCCAAATGATAGAGCTCAATTTGGGGAGAACCTATCAAAGTCTCAGCCCAATCGGCCAAT
>NW_015636210.1:204-508 GCF_001515625.1 Sinocyclocheilus rhinocerous
ATAACTCCTACACCGTTTGTCGTAGACTCAAGTGTCTTATATCATTGGATTCCTTGGCTCAATCAAACCCAAATGGCTATCTCCGATTTTATTTCCGTCTATAAAAATTTTCCGCCATTTTGAATTTTGTCCGAAACCTACTTTTGCGAACTAGTCCTAGGTTTTTCACTCGATCGGAACCAAACTAGTGCAGAAATGTTCTTTGGACAGTAAATATAAAACATTATCAAAAAAAAGTTAAAATTTCAACTGACCGTCTCTTAGGGACGCAAAATCGTCTGTAAGGGACGGGGCCCTTTTTACT
>NW_015636211.1:0-1619 GCF_001515625.1 Sinocyclocheilus rhinocerous
ATGGAATATGCATGGAAATGATATGCAGATGACGTTATGCATATTCATATTTAACAGTATTTTACTGTAAAATTACATTAAATGTAAATTACAGTTATTCACCGTATATAGTATGGAAAGTTACTGATAACCAATTATCAGGTTTTTACTGTAGCATTTTTACAGTCTTTTACTGTTAAAATCACAATCATTTTTACAGTGTAGAGAGAAGAACGGCACCACCCCCGGAGGGAGAGACCATCTCCTTTCAACAGGTCTGGTCTGCCCCCAAAACTCGTCCAATTGTCTATGAAACATATGTCTTTCTGAGTTCGGTAAAGTTAGCAAGACATTCACAGATTCGACTTTTCCGGATCAATAACTCACAAGCAAAATGTTTTTACTACACAACTGAGGCCTCTTTTCTTTCGTAGTGAGGTAGAAAACGAGCTACAAGCGAGTTTTCCTCAAAACAAGCTTTCCTACGCTCTGTACAAAATACATGGATCTCAATGTGCTGGCGTCCGAGAGACTAGTGATGTTCGATTCTTGAACGAATCGTTCTTTTGAGCCGGTACTCAGGAAGTAAGCAGTTGAGCCGGTTCACAAAATCGAACTGAATCGAACTTTAGTTCCAGGTTGATGACGCAGGACGCACAGCCGAAGTATCACGTCCGACTCAAAAAGAACCGAATGAGCCGGGTTAACCAACTGTCGAAGTTTGCCGAGGATTACCGATGACTCAAAAAGAACCGAATGAGCCGGTTTAACCAACTGTCGAAGTTTGCCGAGGATTCTGACGAGTGAGTTGCACTGCGTGTGTTTCACCGAGGACTTGAACGAGCCTGATTCTTAATAACAAACAAAACATAGGCTACTGGAGATATGCTTATGAATCGTTTTATTAAAAAGCCCTGGGTTTTTATTAAAACATGGAAAACCCTGAATTTTAGCACGGTTTATTTTGCATGCAGATCTTATCAGATATTTTAAGTTAAGCGAAATCAAGGAGTTTATATAAGACAGGTTTATTCTTTCTTTATACTTTAGACATGTAGAACATATCCGCGTTTGTGCATCAGTGTCTGTAATGTGTGCTGTAGGTGCGAAACTTTTAGGAATCTTATCCAAGTTGTAGGTTAGTCGTATTTGACAAAGTATCGGCGAATGAAACTGTGACCACTGACACCCAGTACCGTCGCAAGGGCTGTGCCAAGTGTGCAACGCAACAAGAGTTTGTGGAAAGATGTAAGTAGTACTGTATTAGAAAACTGTTTTACTATTAGGCATACGAATAAGAGTGAATGTGCACATTTTAAAATAAAATATTGTTTTCAAATTGAGTAAATTGATTACTACTTCATATGAAGAGTTCAGATGCAAAAGCCTCTAAGTGCCGTTTATTATTATTATGATGATGCAGTACATAATAGGAGGGGGTGCAAATGATCAGTGAGAGCAGAATGAATGTGTCCCACGTTTTAAACTCAACAAAATAGTAAAATACATATATACATAAGCATGCTTCTCAAATCATCACGACTTGCCTAAAATAAAATCTATATATAAAACAGTTCTAATGCTTTCTGCCATCGTGGGCTTGAACAGGAGCGCTTCACAATGATGAACCTAAACTCAGC
>NW_015636212.1:0-963 GCF_001515625.1 Sinocyclocheilus rhinocerous
TGAAATGATATAAATATATACATTTCTGCCCCCATATCTTGAATTGGTAACACTTTATAGTAACAGTTGTAAGTCATTTATAAGTGATTAGTTAATGATGAACTAATCATTTACAAAACATAACTATGCGTTCATAAATGATTAATAAGTGATATGTTAATATTTTTTATCTATGTTTTGTAGATTAAGTTATAAATAATTTACAAGTGATTAGATAATGATGAACTAATCATTTAGAAAACATGACTATGTTCACAAATTATTATTAAGCAGTATACTAACGATTTACAAATCTGTCGTAAGTTATCTTAAAAAAATAGCATATCATGTAATAATTAAACAGATCCTTAGTAGATGGTTAATAAGTTACTAGTTAATATATTATTAATCACTTATAAATCATTGGAATGTCAACATTGTATTATTATCTCACAGCATTAAAATACTCCATGTGTTTTAGAGAAGACATCTGTCTACACCCTCACCAGTCAGCCTTTACTTTGCAGTACACACTACAAAGTTGTTACGGGGCTGACGAGACGTGAGACGTGCGGATCCAAGTGCAAAGCTTTATTAATAGACATGGTAGAGACAGGCAAGGGTCAGATAATGGCAACAGGTATGCAGAAGGCAAGACACAAGAATATATCCCAGGGCTAGCGTGGGTCTTCGATCGGCAAATATATCCTAGGGCTAGCGTGGGTCTACGATCGGCGAACAGGATCAATAGGGCGAGACTAGAGGGATAAGTCCAGGTACAAGGCAAGGTCCAGGCAGGGGCAAACAGTATCAGAATGGGGCAAGACGAGAGGGGGAAACCGAGATACACAGGCGAAGATAGATAAGGACAGAAACAGACAAGGCAAGAAAAGTAAACAGGCTCCGCAGAGTAGCTATCGCTAAGAGAGTGATAAATGCCATACAATACTCGGCAGCTTGACGGGGATCAAAGTGAGTGTTATA
>NW_015636213.1:0-1266 GCF_001515625.1 Sinocyclocheilus rhinocerous
GATTTCTGTTCTGTTAGAGATATGCCATTCACAACAATCTCTACAAAAATAATTTAGTCATGGCTAACAGTTTCCCTGATTTGTTACTGTTCACAATGTAGCATGGTCTCTCCTACCTTTGTGCATTCAGTTGTTAAAATATGTCCTTAATATTTATATTATTTGATTATATCTTAAGTTTATTATTTAAAAGCAAATTCACTTAATCTTTCTCTAGAAGAGATAATAGGTGTGTTTGACTTTAAGCTGCGCTGCGCAGACCGATCGAAGTATGACATCAAAGTACCACGAGAGCAATAAGACAGCAAGACAGCTTCGTATGCTTTTGAATCGCTCTCACGATACTTTGTCATACTTCAGTCAGTCTGCACAGTACAGCTTCAAGTTGAACACGTCTAAAGTGTAAGCTCTCATGGTCAGCTCTGGGTCTTGTGCAGTAATATGATGAGCAGGTGTGGAGTGTCATCACCTTACTTTAATTAAATGCTATATTGACCTGCATTCACCTAGGTTTAAAACTGTTTAATAAATTTTATTGTGTAAGAACAAATTATTCAGTGTCGTTAATGTTGTGAGGCTGCATAACATCTGGTCAGCTGAACTTCTGTGTAGTCTGTTTCCTCCTGAGGTTTCTACCTTATATTAAATATCTAAAAAGGATCTTCTCACTAGATATTGAAAGCATTATTTTTTTATGGTGCTTTTAAACAAAATATTAAATGTAATATGTGAGGTAAGCCATGGCTGGGTGTACATTACACAATTTTAATATATGCCGTGGAGGTAAAGAACTACATGAACTGAAGCCATAAATCACCCCTTAATTATAATGATCAGGGGTGCCCAATTCTGTTCAGATTGAACACTGATCCAACAGCCCTGTCTGTAATTAACCAGTGCTCCTGGAGATCATAAATAGCTGGTTCAGTAGTGTTTGAGAAGGGCTGGAGCTGAACTTTGCAGGAAGTTGTATAGTTATATAGACAGGTAAGTGTTGGGTGTGATTAATTATTAAGTAGTCTTATTTAATTTTACCTTGAAAAGGTAATGATTGCTCTTAATTATTCTGTAATTTAATTACAGGCAGGATGTACAGTAATTGCATTAAATACTGTATAGACTATAGAACATTTCTGTGTAAAACAATAGTGAATTTAAAAAACACGTCTCAAGTTTAACATTAAAATGTGTGTTCTTGTGAGTCAAAGACTAATTTATGCGTTATGATTTGAAACATTAAGTAATGCAATATTTTTAGAGTAATTA
>NW_015636214.1:0-203 GCF_001515625.1 Sinocyclocheilus rhinocerous
GTCTGCGAAAAATTTGGGATTAAACGGGTTAAAATGCGTTTTAAAAATAAAGTTAAGTGGTTTTCATTTTACTCTTAGTAATTTAATAATTTCATAAATTTCATAATTTAAAAGTTTAGTGCAGAAGTATCGAATCGGTATCGATATCGACGATACTGCCTTGAAAAATATCGGTATCGTATCGAAAACAAAATAAGGGGGAT
>NW_015636214.1:421-551 GCF_001515625.1 Sinocyclocheilus rhinocerous
AACTATGTTACAGACTTTTCATTAAGACCCTAAAGAATCATATCAACTTTTAAAGCCTTTATATATAAGTATTTTTATTTCATTGTTAGATCTTTAGAAAGTATAATGCATTAAAACACATGACAGACAA
>NW_015636215.1:0-247 GCF_001515625.1 Sinocyclocheilus rhinocerous
TTAAATGTTAAAAATAATGGCTTTCAATTATACTGTAATGTTGAACGGCTATAATTAATAGGTGAAATTGAGGGAAAATGCATTTAATAGAGACACCAGTAGCAGTATTGCATCAATACTTCATTAATAATAGGCTACTTAGTAAAAAGATGCCATTTAAACATATTTAAAATATACTATATTTATGTTGTTTCTACATTAATTTGGAGGTTCAATGTGAAATTGTGACTATAAATATGCGATTAAT
>NW_015636215.1:370-854 GCF_001515625.1 Sinocyclocheilus rhinocerous
CAGCACTAATGTTTCCGATTTCAATTTAATTTCTAATTTTACAAGTCCCCCCAGAAAGAGATCAGGACGGCCCCCACCCCCAGGGCCCTATAGCCCTGCTCTAATCTGTTAACATGGATGCGGAAAAAAAATACGCACCACATACGCACTGCAAACTGAGTATGTGTGAAACAGGTGTAGCACGATGGCCTGCTCCGTTTGCCGAACAAGAATCTCAACGTTTTTTAGGGACAAAAAATATATATATAAATCAATAAATCTGTTTGTTGTTTTTTTCTTGTAAGTAAAGTAAAGGACAAATTAAAAACATTGTAAATATGTTTAGTCATTGTAGTATTAATGATTGCTTGTTTTTGCAAAAAGAGTTTCATGGTAGTAGTAATAACTGCTTGTTTTTGCAAAAAGAGTTTCATGGCCGGTAAAAAAAAATATTTTGGCTGGTAAATTTTATCACGTCACCGGCCATTGGCAGGTGTGGCAAAAA
>NW_015636216.1:0-757 GCF_001515625.1 Sinocyclocheilus rhinocerous
GGGCAGAGAAACTCACAATTAATTTACCCTTAGGAAAGACACACACAATGCCCATAAAAATTTACTCTTCTCTAATTAAGTCATAGAAAAACCTTTCTGTGAATGAACACACATCTCCTCAGGACATTGTGTATACCATTACTGTTCTTGTATATTGTCTTTTGAATTGTATACTGTTTTGTGTGTGTGTTATGATAGATCACTAGTTAATATAACCCCACCGATACCATGTTTGGTCTCTTTGAATTTGTCTTCTGATGATCTAAACGAGAGTGTATATTATATGTTGGTACATAGGCAATATAGTATTAGTGTTCTAAGAATCTTTAGTAATTTTGATTTGAGTTCCATTAAGAATCTTTAGTAATTTTGATTCGAGTTCCATATGCAAATTACCATGCTCTCACACAAAGAGTCATAAAACTCCCCAGTATTTCCAACCTCCCGCTTGGAATTTCAGCCTTTCTCATTGGACAAGCCCATCCTGAGAGTCAGTCTTCTCAGACCTTAAAAGGCTTACGCACAGTTCCGCCCATGTTCTTGTTGTTCTTCTTCTGCTAAGAAGCGTGTTGGAGCCTGAGCCGGTGCGGGCTTGCCCAGTGGGCTCCAACACATAGCCAGTCAGTCTGCGGTTCGGTTAGATTCTGAGAAGATGAGGATGTGAGCTAGAACGCTTCTAAGGACACCTTAAGTTCGTGCCAGGCCTCGTGCGTAATCTTTCCATTCATCAAGATCCTCTGACTCAAAATGGTTCTTT
>NW_015636217.1:0-2346 GCF_001515625.1 Sinocyclocheilus rhinocerous
AATAATGCAGCATTAATAGAAACATGCATGTACACATGAGTAATGGTGAATGTTTATGTTGGTTTTGTATTTACCTGAATGCTATTTTGCATTTTTTACAGGTGAAACAGAGGAGGGAGAAGAGGCTGATGAGCGCGCAAAAGAGGTGGATTAGTAAGAATACAAGTCTATAGTATAAGACCTTCATCATGATGATGTCAAGATTAAACTCGTCCATAATGAAGTAATTAAAATATCGCTGATCATAACTGTGAATGTAATTTAGCACTTAACATATATCAAATAACATAAACTGAAAGTCTAAAATGAAAATTAAATTATTATGGGCTACATGTACACAGATTCAAATCAGTGATCTATAATAGTCTGTGTCTGTCTCATGAGAAACATGTCTCTGTACATAAGACAAAGCTTTGACTGACGTAATGATTCTGTTCTCCCACACCAGCCCTCACTAATCTTTACTAGTTAGAATTTATGTAGCATATTATGTTCTTTCACTCACTTGTTTAGATTGTATATCTAATGCGTTTTGTTTAGTGATTTTTATCTTCTCTTGTATAGTATTGTAATGTGTTGGCATATTGTAACTATACAAATAAAAAACTTGATCATTTTATTTTGTTTGAAGAGTTCATTAGTTCATAGTCAGCTATCAGTATAATTGGAGATGCAGCAGTAGATGCAGAGATTTTCCTGCTTAAAGTTGTAGACTTGAAACTGAAAAAGTCACGTCTGCAGTTCATCAACACACCATCACACTATGTGAAGTACAAGCAACAGTTTCAGCATGTCACTATAGTGTCCAAACCATAGCCTGTTTTTTTTTTCAGCAGAACTAGTATTTTACAGCTTTTCCTGCTGTGATCCATTGTTCCTCTCTGTGCTCCACCATATTCCGTGATCATCACCACTGCTGAGACTTTAGTGTACAGATTATGTAATGAATATGAATGAATTATTATTATTACACAGAATTCTATGCACATGAATTATATATATTTACATTAGAAACATTTAATCTAATAATTAACTTATTTAATTTATTTGTAAGTTTGTAATATTGAATTAAGCAAATTATGCATAAATCGAATGACTAGATGTACAATATTTCCAAATAGCTTCAAATTTCTCACAAAATAAAATGTATATTTGTTCATTCACACTCTTCCATTCATTTTATTCTGGAACGTGAGGTTTGTTATGGCGTTTTTATTTCTTAAATATGAATATAAATGTATTCTCTTTTTTGTTATAATGTGTTTGTATGAATGTAGAGTGTTTGTATGAATGAATGAATATTAAGTGGATGTGTTTGCGCGAGGTTTGTGTTTCAGAGTGTTTGTTTGTCGCGCGCAGATCTGTGTTTCCACAACGTTACACGTTAGAAATGTAATTATACACGTAGCCTATAAGAAATGTCAATTTCCATTGAAATACAAACAAGAAAAGCCAATTTACACAAAATCAAAAGATACAATAATAATTTACACAACGTTACACGTAAACGCTCGTTTCCACAGCGTTACATGTAAGAAATGTTCATTTCTACCTCAATGCACGTTCAAGAAATATTAATTTCCACAACATTACATGTAACAGATTCTAGAAAAGGAAAGCTCACTTCCAACATTACACGTAAGAAAGTCATTTCCACGGCATTACACAGAAGAAAAACTTATTTCCACACCGTTACACTTAAGAAATACACATTTCCACAAAATTACACATAAGGCCTATAATTTCCGCAACATTACAGGTATTATACTATTTACAACATTACACTTAAGAAATACTGATTTAAACAGCATTAGATGCAAGAAACGCGTATTTTCAACGTTACATGTCAGAAAAATTAACTTCCACAACATTATACAAAAAACGCACATTATCACTCACTTAATTGATTGTTGAAGTTAACATGTTATTCATTCGTGTTTAGGGTAAATTTGAGGTTACTAAGTTATACGTTGTAACAAATGTATCCCCCAAAAGTGAGGTAAATATGGCTAAACCTCTCTATGGGAGAAAAAATAAATAAAATACGAATTTTTAAAATTCTAAAATACAAATGTAAGTGTGATTGAGATTTACTCATTAAAAACATTAAAATTGAGATTTTAATGGTTCAGTAACCCTCAGAAAATAACAAAGTAATTACTGTCACATCTATCTATCTATCTATCTATCTATCTTCTGTGGCTTAAAGGGGTCATATGATGCGATTTCAATTTTTCCTTTCTCTTTGGAGTGTTACAAGCTCTTGGTGCATAAAGAAGATCTGTAAAGTTGCAAAGACTAAAGTCTCAAATCCAAAGAGATATTCTTTATAAAAGTTAAGAGTCA
>NW_015636217.1:2395-2612 GCF_001515625.1 Sinocyclocheilus rhinocerous
AGACACAGTGATGAAGCTGGTATGTGTTTGCAGTACACAAGCCACGGTTAAGACAGCTGACTCCACTGTGATGTGACCCTGTCTCTCTCTCTCACACACACACACGCGTGCGCGCACACACACATGATGCGCAAAACTCATTTGAAGCATTTGAACAGTCAATAGCAAATACTTAGTGAAGTGACATGTGGCCAAGTATGGTGACCCATACTTGGAA
>NW_015636218.1:0-1291 GCF_001515625.1 Sinocyclocheilus rhinocerous
ATGTGGAGTTTGACCGGGAAATTGAATAATTCCCATTTCAATTTGAGAAAAACATTTATTTCACAATGATATTTCCCCCCATTTTAAATTCTTATTATCCAATGAAAGGTTAGATTTTTGTGAATTTTTTTTATAAAAGATCAAAAGGATTAACAATGCAGATTAATTTTCACAGACTTCTTTGATCATATTTACCAAGGGTGCCGATATTTTTGGCCATGACTGTAAAAGCAATAAGAACAATGGCTTTGCTAAAGTGCTTGGCACTTCCTTTGGACTGAAAGACTGAATGACCCTGGACTGTTGTTGCATGTTGTATGATTTGACAATGATGACAATTGTTATTGTTTCTTTCAAGCATTCAATAAAAATAAATAAATAAATAAGTAAATAAAATAAATAAATAAAAAATAGACCGAGCAGTACTGGGGAGCTGCGGGTTTTTTTTGTTGTTGATAAAAACACAATCATGTTTTATTTCTCAGTCGATTTCAGTACATAATCGTTTCTTTAATTAATTATAATCTCCAAAAGTGTCTGCTATTTGAATAAATATTGTAAAGGATTTTTAAAATTAGGAAGACACATCTCACACAAGTCTGTTTTACTGTAAAGCACATGCCAGAGATCTTTTATTTACTCTTCGGCTAACCAAAACCCACCCAGATCTCAACCAAATATTTTATTTTTTCTGGCAGACCAAACTCCAGCCACGGCTCAGCCAAACAGATACAATTTGCTTTTAGCTTCTTTTGGTTGGCCAGACTCTAGCTAGAGCTGAGCCAAATGCCGTTTCACACCAGACTGTGAACAAAACAGTGCCAGAATTAAGCCAGAAGTGCCGAATGTAAGCCAGACTCGGCCCACACTCTGTTGCTATCTGGGTAATTATGAGTTGTAATATGTGATATTTCACTCTTTGATGAATCGTTGTTTTCCTAATTTGTTAGTCGCTTTTGATAAAAAAAGCATCTGCTAAATCAATAAATGTAAATGTAAAGTATATATAATCGCACTACAGTGTTCTTAAATCTCAGTTTTATTAGCGTTATTAAGCTCGTAAGTGAGGAATTGTTTTTGTTTAATGTGTTGTTTTATGGATGTTTTGACGTTTTAAATATAGTTTGGCGGTTTTTTGATGATCCCGCCTCGCGGTGATGACCTCACCACTAACGCTCACTCAGTCAGTCAGCGCCGAGTCTTCTGAGGGAAGGAATAACATATGCTGAGGCTTTGAAGAAAGTATATCAGATACCTAAAGTAACTGAAACTAGGAATGCAACAATACAAT
>NW_015636219.1:0-1240 GCF_001515625.1 Sinocyclocheilus rhinocerous
GAATATGTATATTGTAAATGAATATATATCGAGGGGTGAGAACCAAACATTTCACCAACTTTAGAGGAGGGCCAAAACAAAAAATGACCATAGTTTGATCTGATTTTGTGTACTGATTTCAATATTTTATAATAAATGTGTACACACATGGATGACATGGATCAATATACTTATTGAACACTATTTTAACATTTATTCAGAAAAAAATGCAAACATTTTTTTTATTTAAAAAAAAGTCACTTGCACCACTGTTTTATTCAATTTCGTGTATAAAAACATGGGCACATCCGCTGACAATATGAACAAAACATTACATTAATGAGTTTAAAATAAATAATCCACTGTAATAAAATAAAATTTCACATAAAAAGCCCTTACATCAAATTAGTTAATTGAATGTAATTTACTGAAAATACATCACATTAGTTAATTGAATGTAATTTACTGAAAATTTAATGAATGAAATTGAACTGAAATAGTAATCTCAGCCACATAACAATTTGGCCAAATGGGCGATTGAAAAGCCTTTACAGATGCCTTCCCTAGTGAAAAAAAAAAATTTATATACAAAAATGTATTTGAAATACATTCATTGCATGCTATACAACAAATACGTTCAGATGTTATTTACATATCACTAAACTGGTATACTTAAAGTCTGCTAAAATTGCATGCTATACAACAAATACGTTTAGATGTTATTTACATATCACTAAACTGGTATATTTAAAGTCTGCTAAATTAGAACAACTAATTTTGTACTTAATGCACTTTAATTGTAAGAAAGTAGTACTAAAATCTAACTAAAGACATACTGAAGCATATTTGATTGTGCTAAAGTGGAACTATTGGCAGTATAATTCAGGTACACTTTAAATATCTTGCATTTAAAGACCGATATTACTCAAAGATCATACAATCCTCATCAATAGTGACATTAAAACACATTTTAGGCTTAATGTTGAGAAATGTGCGTTTTGCACAAGTAGTACTCCAAATAAAGTTTAATTACAATTTTTATATCAGCACTGAGTAATATGTCAGTAAATAGACAGTAAATAAAGTAAATAAAATGTTAATAGATTTGAACTAGCATGAATGTGTCATAAAGAAAGTTTCAGATGGAATTGTGAATTGTACATGAAATAGTAGCCTACTCTGACTGTAAAGCTAGGTGTCCACATAAGACTGTGGTATACTGCCATTTGTGCAGAGTAAGTAAGTCTTTCTTTTTCACAGC
>NW_015636220.1:0-202 GCF_001515625.1 Sinocyclocheilus rhinocerous
AGATGCCATATATATGAAGGACCTCTCCCATGTATGAACTCACTTAAATTTTTCAAAAAAAATTTGTTATTTGTAATTTTTCTGTTATTCAAAGTGTCAAAATATCATGTGGTGCGACCATCCGGCCATAATTTTTTTTTTTGTAAACATCTTTGAAATTACCCTAAATTTATTCAAATTAATTTTATGCACTATTTTGGCA
>NW_015636220.1:386-489 GCF_001515625.1 Sinocyclocheilus rhinocerous
TCCCATTTTGGGACTTTTATGTTGAAATTAGGGATGTAACGATTAACCGCGAGCCGTTAAAAATCGATTTAAATATGTGACGATTCAAATCGGTTGAGATGCT
>NW_015636221.1:0-188 GCF_001515625.1 Sinocyclocheilus rhinocerous
TTTCGCTTTCACAACGAAACACAGCGTCACACACGGAGGCCTAGATTGAGCGGTGGCCATCGGCTAGAGTAAGCGGAGGCCGGCTTGAGTGAGCGGCGGCGGGCGGGCTTGCGGCAACCACATGTGACGACCCACCCGCTGGACTCCGCTTCGTCCACGGTGAAAGCCGATCCGGCGATCCACAGCAC
>NW_015636221.1:742-829 GCF_001515625.1 Sinocyclocheilus rhinocerous
TTTAGTGCACATTACTAGTCTTGTGGTGAACAATTGAATCCGTGCAAGTCAATACACTGGAAAAAAAATTGTCTGCCGTCGTAATCT
>NW_015636222.1:0-497 GCF_001515625.1 Sinocyclocheilus rhinocerous
AGTGGAGTCCAGACTGAAGATACAGGAGATTATTACTGTCAGAGTCACTACTTAATGAGTAGCTGGTTGTTCACACAGTGATAAAGAGTCGTACAAAAACCTCCGTCAGTCAGAGTCACAGTGACTGCACTGATACAGCTGAGAGACACTGCAGCTGCTCTACAACACAATCACACACAACACTGATCAACACAAACACTAATAACACAATATCATTATTATTAATAGAAATATTGTACTTCTGAAGAGAATGAGTCAGTGTTTTAATATGATCATCATATTTAGGTGTAATATATGATTCCTGTCAATCAAACTGAACAGATTCATTCAGTCACTCTGTCTGGACGTGATGCTTTCCATTCGACCCACAGAAACATGTGCATTCTACACAGTTAGTATCGGAATGGCTTTTCATATACAGTATATTATGATTATGTCCTATGAAGGTAATAATGAGTTTGTCTGTGTGCTGCTTGACTACAGCAGAAGTGAAACTG